>NW_015386646.1:373069-432471 GCF_001527695.2 Protobothrops mucrosquamatus | reverse complement strand
ACTGGACAGCCATTTGTCCGAAATGGTATAGGGTTTCCTGCCTGAGCAGGGGGTTGGACTAGATGACCTCCAAGGTCCCTTCCAACTTTATTATTATTATTATTATTATTATTATTATTATTATTATTATTATTATTATTATTATTATTATTATTATTATTATTATTATTATTATTATTATTATTATTATTATTATCTTGCTTTGTCCAGGTTTTGAATGAGACAAATCCAGGGGCCTCTTACTAGGTAACTAGGGGAAGGCTGCTACACTTTCTCTCTCTCTCTCTCTCCCCCCCTTTTCAGTACAGTCCGTGGGCCTGCTTCTCATAAGATCTTCTTACCACTTCCTTTCCCTTACCTCCCCTTTGCTTTGCATCACTGTTATTATTATGTCCTGGGCCTGCTGAGTCATTCAGCAGGTGCAGGAGGCTGCAGAAAGGCCCGGGCAGACCACGTGGATGCCCGGGACCAGACAGGCTGTCTCCAGCCTATTGTGCATGCGCAAGGCGGGAGAAATACATTGCATTGATTGGTTGACACTGTCCCTGCAAAAGGGGTATAAAAGGAACCCACGCCATTTTGTTGTTGGTTCTGTTGTGAATGGAATAAAGACAAGACTGTTTGTTACTCCTGCTCGTCTCAATGCCTTTTACTTGGAAACAGAACAGTTACCCTCCTGCATTTGTATTCAGGTGTAGCATATTCAACTGGCCATTCATTCATTCCTCCTTCTCAGGTCTTCATCCCTGTTAACTTTTTTTGTCTACCATTATGCACTGCACCATCATGCAGCCATCACCTCCAATAACCAGTCTCCCTCTATCAGAACACCTTTGTCTGGAATGTAATCTACATGTTCCAGATCTGTACCTAAATCAAATATGCACTTGGGGTTCAGATTGATAGAGCATTTTGATTAGCTTGTCCTTTTCTGGAAAAGAGCCCTATAACAGTGGTAAAACGCAGTTGTATCAAGACTATGAATTTTACTGGAAATGCTAGTTAGAAGAGACAAAAGGAGTCAACTGGCCAATGAGATACAATACCATGGAGAAAGTCTTGTAGAAAAAAACTGACATTTGTAACATTGCCAACATTAAAAACAGTAAATATTTACAGCCAGGTCTTAAGTGTTAGTCATTCACACTTTGTTCATTATATTTTACAGAATCTAGAAATAAATTTTGATCTAATTTATATTCATTGCTACTTAAAGTTAAAATGGAACGTATTGAAGACCAACTCATGTAGAGCCACTAGATCGGAGATGCAATATTCCAAATGATTATTAGATGATGGAAAAAACCCCAGAAAACTATAGTTCTCCGCTGCAAATGTTCCAAATGTTCCAAACGGTAATGACTTTGCCTCTGCGCGTGGCCTTTCCTCCATGAAAACAGGAATGTAAATCCTGAGAAAACCAATAAAGGTCAAAATGTTCCTCTTTCTGAAAAGACTTTTTAGTCTGCTTCTCCTCCAGAACCAAGGTTTGAGAAATCTTGTGAAATCACTCTCTCTAAGTGAAGTACAGTGATGGCAATTAGTTAACAATGGCCAAGGATTATAGGCTGGGAATGTATGGGTGGGTCTTCAACTTGAAGGAAGAAGCATAAATGCTTCTGCGTCACCTTGTTTTTTGACAAGAGTGTTGGAAGAGGAAGGAAATTCTTATAAATGTTTTATGGTTCCATACATATCTGTTTGTGTCATATTAATCACAGAAATGTTCTCTTTGGAGGAAATTGTTTGCTGAATGTGATTAATTGCCCATCTAGATAACCAAAAGATCCTTGAAAGTACTAATATCTGTTCATTCATAGGTTACCATTCTTGAATGTTGCTAGGATGTCCTCTGTCTCTGCTTTCCCAGATCTATTTCAATTCTCGGCTTTCCAAAGGAACAATTGTATTCCAAGCACATCTAAATGTGGCAGCTATTTTTAGCAACAAGAGACCCATTGCTTCCTACTTCCTGAAAAACAAAGACTTGTTTTAAGGATACTGGAACAGCTGAAAATGTTGAAGCTGAGGCAAGGACTTATCACTTAATGGGGCAGGAAACAAAGGTTACAATGGTCACGGGGGAAAAAAAGTCTGATCTCTCTCCACCATAATTTTAGAAACAAGTTATGAAACATCACTTTCTTTTTTAATCCAAATCCAGCATGCTTTATCATGGAGATATTAACTCCAAGTTATTTCTTCATCCTGATGCTTTAGCTATCCAATCACATACCATCATCTGTCTAATTGTCTAATTTACAGCCTATTTGGTCTCAGCTGGGAATAGCACCATGAGCAAGAAGTTGTTATTCATAGCTGAAACCCAGCGGCACCAATTGTGCTCCAAGCTATTGGTGTGACTCGTACCATATGTAAAATCGCAATACAAGGTTGGCAACATGCAAAAATGATTGGCAGTTGTCCAAAATTGATTGCTGCAAAATAGAAAAAAGATGTTGTTTTACATATTTTTTTCATTCCTTTGCAATTTACCTATTTTTAAAAGGGGAAAAAAATCTTTATGGAAGAATTGTCATATAGCCTGGGTAGATAGAACATTTTCAAGTCACTAATTATACACTAAAAGAAGTTATACACTTTGGCTATCACATAACTAAAGTAAAATACTAGAATTACCAATCACTACCCTAAGAAATGTTCTGAAATGTTCTTTTTTTTAAAAAAAACAACACTTTATTTTTTATCATTTTGAGTGGTGATAGTTTAAAAATAATGCAGAAGCAATTTTCAGCACAAAGGAATTCTTCATAAGTGCGCATCAGGTAACTAAGCTGAACAGTTACTGCAGCACTACCAGAAAATATCCAAAGTACTCTATACAAAATAAATCTGGAGAAAATGGATTGAAAACAATATGTATGTTCAGAAACAGCTGGAGCAGATTTAACTGTAAGACAGGATTTGTTGCATAAACAAAATGAAGGGCCAGAGCCCATAATAAAATACATACGGTGTCTATTCTGGCAACAGTTATGTAACTTTAAAACACATCACCTATTGATCAAGACTGAGAATAAAGCTGAGAAACATCTCTCTTTTAAGGGAAGAAATCGGAGAACAGATGTGGCCACAGAATCACCTGAAGGGGAGCCTCATTGACACTGAGCTCTGAGTAAATATAAATAAGATTGAATTACTCTTATGTTAAAGGGTTGTGCAGTGCTCCAGAATTGAGTGCAAAAAGATTCAGAGCACCAGATATACTCACATGGCATCCGTCTGTAATTTTTAAGACTGCTATACAGTATATACTGTATATTTTAAGATGGCATGGCAGGAGGAGACATGGTTCAGGAAAACTACAGGTGAGAGCAAGTTCCCGATGGTCCCAAGTAAACAGGCTGACACCAAATCAGTCGATTTCCAAAGAAAGCAGCTTTCACCCCAATAGTTCAGTGTGAAAAAAAGAATGTGTGATTTCCAGAATGCCTACAACTTTTCTTTTGCCACTAAGATCTCCATCCTTACAAATCAATTGAACCTAATCTTTAAAGGGGGCTTGGAAGTGCAGGAATTGCGGTAGTTTGGAAGGAAGCAAAGAGTGAGGAAACTGAAAGCTGAAGCCCTTAACACATGGAGTAATAGCAGCAAAGGATATTTAAAAAGGGAGCCCAGAGCATTAACAGTCATTTTTGCAGAGCTTAGAACAGTGTGTATCTTGACCTCAGCAACTTTAAGTTGAGTGTCAGCTCCTAGAATTCCTCAGCCAGACATAACAGAAGTTAAACAAAAAAAAAGTTAAACAAAAAGCTTAGCTAGACTATAGAATTTGCGTGTATGTCACACATGTGTCTGTGCATGCCTTTATTTCAGTTTTGATTCCAGGCTGGACAAATACATGCATTTTTCTTGACATTTTCAGAAGTAGTTTGCTCTGTTGCTTTTCTGGGGCTCATTAAAGTGGACTGGACACTGAAAGGGACACTCAGTGACTTTGTGCTTGGGGCAGGACTAGAACTCACTGTCTCCTAGTTTCTGGCCTTAGCCCTTTAGCTACTACACTAAACTGACTCTCAGACTGTAAAAAAAGCATATAGGTTATACAATAAGACAGTGTAACTGATAAAATGTTTTGGTGAGAAATAAAATAAGAGGAGATAAGATGAAAACTGCTAAGAACAAATGAATCTGGACCCTCCAATTTGAGTTTTAAAACTTTATGTTATGATCCTTTTGTAATAAAAAGAATCCTGGTTATAGCAATTATGCCATCTCTCTGCCTGAGTCTGCCACCTTCCAAAAATGAATTACATGCAAATGGAAGAAAAAAAAGCACAAAAAGTTGTTTCTTAGTTTTAGCATAAATAAGACTCGCATTTGATCCACAGGTGTTAGAAGGCGTTCCTCATGGCTTCATCCACCTTGCAACAAAAGCTACTTATCTGAGTTTTTCTCTCCTTGGAAATTTAGTGTGGCAGATTTTTATTTATGCTGAGAGAAATGTGAAGGTGCAAATTTTTTGAAGAGTTTTGCAGATAAAGTACATTGCAAGTAAGTCCTTCCTTACATTGCCTTTTTTTTTTCAAATACAAAGCATTGCCCAGTCCTAATGTATTTTCAACATCAATCATTTTTTTTATTATTTGGAATATTTTGATAGGGACAATAGTAGTTCTTGGGTCCACAAATACCAAAACACATCAAGAAGAAAAGGTATCATGCGCAAATTGTGGGTTGTTTGTCTCTCAGTATAAGCTAGAATTTCTTCATTTCAGATGTATAATATTGTGACAAATTATTTCTCATCAGGTCTAAATTGGAGGCTTTAAACAGGGACGATTCTGTATTCTGTACCTTTAAAAAGAAGATGACCAACTGATATATTGTTCATTTTAAATCTATGCAATTAAATTTTTAAGAAGTAAATGCATCCACATGTCTTAATGGACATAATGTAATTAGAGTCTGAAGAAACTGCAGTAAAAATATTTCCAGATTGCTTGATAGAACAGAGATGTTTATTTAATTGTGCTGTAACTACATTTGCTACCTTGCTAGTAGTCAGAGTAAAACATGAATAACCTGTAGAATTTATTAATCCCAATTTTTTTTTAAAAAAAAATCAGATTCATGCCTTCAGAATATCCGCTAAGTTGAGGGTACCTATGTTTGGAGGACATTTACTTGTATGATCTGTGATATGATTAGCAGTTGACTTTATACTGGTATCTAAAGCCAAGAAGCTTGGAAATTATATCTCTGACTGAACTATCCCTGCCAATTTTAAAAATGTGTTTCTTGAAAGAGACTAATTGTTTAGAGCATCTTTTTAGCAACACATCTGCTTAAGTCTGCTATATTGGTAGCTGTTAATCTCATTTAGGTTTTCTTTCCAAACTAAGGAAATAGCTTTAATATGGGCTACTAGAAGCTACGTTGCTCCGCATAGCCTCTTCTTGAAATCAAAATAATTTTTGGAATATAACAGTATAATATCATTATCCAATTTCGTTTAATATTCATGGTTAGTTTGTTTCTTACATTTATAATCTTTCAGATAGGTTAAGTTGCTAGGGCAGCATACACATCTGATAAAAACATGTACAATCCAAGATCATGGTAATGAAATAATAAGAGCCAGTTTGATGAGGTGGTTAAGGCATCAGGCTAGAAGCCCAGAGACCGCGACTTCTAGTTCCAACATAGGAACAAAGCCAGCTAAGTGAGTTTGGGCCAGTCACTTTCTCTCAGCCCTAGGGAGGAGGCAATGGCAAACCACTTCTGGAAAACCTTGCCAAGAAAACTGCAGAGAACAGAAAAAAATACTGAAAGCTGCAGTATGGTATGGAGAAAAATTTGCTCTAAAAAACTAGTTTCATTCCATTCTCTCAAAATGTGAAGCAGCAGCAGTTGCTTTGATAGTTCCCATTATAGCTATTCAGCAAAGATTTTATTGAATTTTGAATCAAATCTTATGGCCTTTGAGTCCTAAACTATGGATTCAAGTCAAATCGTAACACCTTCAGAGTTTCAGATCGTGGCCAATTCATACATCTATAAAGTATATTCTTCATATTCTTTAATTCAATAAACAGTTATCCATAGATAATGATATGCCTAATTTTATCTGTATATTTATATATACTTATAGCAAATTTAGGACATGTGTTATTAAAAACGCAGCCAAGGAAGGATGTCTGGTTCAAATCAACATCGCTCTGCTCTATTCAAGTCTCTAGTTTTTGCTTTTCTTAGAAAATATGCACTACTTCTTTTAATAGTTTATGGCAAAGAATATGATCCAAGGCAAGAGTCAGTCAACATACCAGGAACGGCCAATTTTTAAGGCTGTGAGTCCTATTAATCACTGATGAACTAAACATATCTTCAAGAAAGTTAAAACACTAACAATGTATTTAGAAATATCATGGATCTACTTTCAATGATATAAATATGACTCAAACTAGGAACCTGATATAAACCCACACATCACATTGACTGCACCACTACTAAAGATATAGATATCTCACTAAGGGTCTGGGTAACTTGGCTAGAATCATTGATCACTTATTTGAAAGTTTAAACATCCATGCAATTAACATTATGTCAAGAATATAATAGCATGCTAAAAGAGATGGAACAATTTGTGTAGTGTGGATGGATGGATGGATGGATGGATGAGAGACAGGCAGGCAGGCAGGCAGGCAGGCAGGCAGGCAGGCAGGCAGGCAGGCAGGCAGGCAGGCAGGCAGGCAGGCAGGCAGGCATATTGTATCAGTATTAAGAAGATCCAGGTTCAAGTCAACTTTCAGCCATAGATGTCTTTGGGCCAGCCCTCCATTCAGTGCATCACATACTGTAGGACTGTGATTTGTGTGATATAATTGGAATAGGAAATTCTTTGTATACTATTTTAAACTTCTAAAGGAGAGATGGGATTTGAGTTTGATCAATCAATAAATATGAAAACCTTTTCCACAGTGATCTTTAATTTAGCTTTCTCTGGAATTATTCTAGCAGGATGCCTTGCTCAGTTTTATGTCAGAACATAATTCAACAAATGTTGGGCAGAATCTGTCTGTCGAAAACAAATTAGCTGATATTTCACATATACAGTATGCTATCTAGGGAAATAAAACAGGAAATTTCTAAGAATGAGAATATAATGTTCTTTCATCCAACGATTGTCCATATCTGTAGGCAGGGCAGTTAGATGGCCCAAGGTAGTCTCATTCAATAGAGATAAGCAAGGATGAGGAAGTTGAAATCCAAAAGTCTGACAGGCTGTCACAACGGAACAAGGAAGTGGTGGGGGCAGTATGGTCTATTCTCATCCCTGCAGAAACCTATTTTTATTTTTTATATTTTAAACCTGAAGTATTGCAGGAAGCTGGATGCTATTTTCACTTCTAATTAAAATTGGCTCTTCCACTCAAAGGTCTTTCCATTGAGACCAAGGTTTTCACAGCTGTAAAATATGCGATTTTGAAAGCAGAGAAGCCAAAAGATCTGCGCTAAGCACTGATCTGCAAATTTTGGGAAAGGCTTTCAGACACGTCATCTCAAACTTCTGTTCAGTAAACAAACATTAGTGGCCTTTAATAGGCATAGTGTAACCCTAATTCCCACCTACTCAAGGTTCTCCATTATAATTTTACTTTCCTTCAGTTGTTATCTAAGGCTTTATATTAAAAAGGGGAAAGGTTAGAACTTGAGGATAAGGAACCATTTTACTTATTGCTTCATTATTGATTATTTGAATTATAGATGTTAGCTTTAAACTAGGCTTTTGCAAACAAGCCATCATCTTATTTTGATTTGATTTTTTTCTTCATGTCTGCAAGAAAAGTCACAAATACTATTTTATAGGCAGATCTTTCCTCTTCCTGAAGTACTAAGAAAAGCCATAAAAAGGAAGGAGTAAAACTGCTCATTAATTTAGGAAACAGAGATAAAAAGCATATTAGAAAGAGAATAAAATTTATTGCAAGGCAACCATAGGTTGTGACTGGAAAATAACCTTACAAGGGGTACTATGAGAAGTGTTTTCATCTCAACTGGCCACTGAGCAAAAGTTTTGCTGCTGAGGTTTGCTTAGCTGTGTTACTCAGGTTGTAGGAAACACAGATGCTCCTCAACCTATGACCAGAATTAAGGCTAAATTGAGCTTCCGTTGCTAAGCGAGACAGTTGTTAAATGAGTTTTGCTCCACAGTTAAAAAGATGATTGTTTAGATACCCTGTACAGGTAATCCTCACCTTATGACCACAATTGAACCCAACATTTATGTTGTTAAGTGAGAAATCTGTTAAGTGAGTTTTGCCCCATTTTATGACTTTTCTTGCCACAGTTCTTAAGTGAATCACTGCAGTTGTTCAGTTAGTAACACGGACATTAAGTGAATCTCCCCCCCCTTGACTTTTCTTGTCAGAAGGTTGCAAAAGGGGATTACATGACCCTGGGACACTGCAACCATCATAAATATGAGTCAGTTGCTAAGTGTCTGAATTTTGATCACGTGACCGTGGGGCTGCTGCAATGGTTATCAATGTGAAAAATGGTCATAAGTCACTTTTTTCAGTGACTTTGTAACTTCAAACAGTCACTAAACAAATGGTTGTAAGTCCAGGAGTAGATGTACCATCCTTATACTAAATAAAAAAAACAGGCCAAACTAATCTTCTTATGGACTACAATCAACAAAGAAAACCCTTTTTGTATTTTCACCAATCTAGTCTCTGAATACTTCTAAACAGAGATATTTTTTTCTTTTTTTCAGATCTTCATCTATGTTTTGCTGTTTTAGGAGGAAATTCACATAGGTGTATAAAAGAACAGCCATTTCTAGGAAAAATATATTCTTTCTTTTTAAACCGATTCAACAACAGGAACCCAAAAGCTCAGCATATGGGAAATATTATGTTGTGCATATGTTGAGCAAATCCCATCAGTTACTACAGGGTTCATTCTTTAACAGCTGTATGCATCTGCATTGTGTGCTTTAACCAAAGGGGGGGGATGCTAAATTAAAAACCTGTCAATCAATTCCTGCATTATCTTAAAGAAAAAAAAACTTTTCATTATTGTCACAGTAAGAATTCTCAGATGAGACTACACTTTTTTCTGCCCATCATTGGTTGTAGAGAGGTCCAATGTGATCACATGTCAAATTAAATTTATAGAGGCATTGTTTTGAAACTGACATTCAATGAACAATGCCCCCTTCACAGTGCTGCTTATAGACTTCTCTTTTGTAAGCTCATTGGGGAATTTTACCAGCAAAAGTAGGAAAATCCCCTTGAAGCTTCTGTGAAATCCAAAGTTATGTTAATCACTTGTTATCAAAGCAGGAGCATGGGAGGCAATGGGAGAAACACTGTGGTAGTCCCATGTCTTCCATCAATATTGAAAGGCTTTGAAAATTCCCAGGGCCATAGATACCTGGATCTGCCTCTTCAACAAAGCCATGGTCTAGGACAGGGGTAGGCAACCTTGGCTCTTTTAGGACTTGTGGACTTCAACTCCCAGAATTCCTGAGCCAGCCATGCTGGCTCAGGAATTCTGGGAGTTGAAGTCTACGAGTCCTAAAAGAGCCAAGGTTGCCTACCCCTGGTCTAGGAGAAAGGAGACAGGAGATCAGTCTAGTTTATGGTGTCTGAAATTCCAACCTCCCACAGCTCCGATAAGATTTCAGCTTTCATGTATTCATTTTACTTTTTGTTCCCAAATATTTAGAAAAAAATATTTTCCAAAAAGAAAGTTATATCTCAACAATTGTTTGTCTATTGTTTATTTGACCTAGAGCAGGGATAGGCAACCTTGGCTCTTTTATGACTCGTGGATTTCAACTCCCAGAATTCCTGAGCCAGCATAGGAGTTGAAGTCCACGAGTCATAAAAGAGCCAAGGTTGCCTACCCCTGACCTAGAGCATAGAAAGACCCCATACAACCCAGGAAGAAATGGATATCACTACAGACCAGATTTAGTAATCACATGAAAGGTACTTTATAAAATCATAGGGCTGGAAGGGACCTCAGAGGTCTTCTAGTCCAAGCCCCTGCTCAAGACAGGAGATTTATATCATCCCAGTCATCTGGTTTTCCAGTTTATTTTTGAAAATCTCCAGTGACGGAGCACCCACAACCCCAGAAGGGAAACTATCCCTTTGATTAATTGCTCTCACACAATTTCTCCTTGCTTCTAGGTTGTATCTCTCTTTGACAAGCTTCTACTCATTTTTTTTTTCTTGTACTGTCCTGCCCTGGAGAATAAGTCACTCCCCTCTTCTATTTGACAGGCCCTCAAGTATTGGAAGACAGTTATCATGTACTCCCATCCCACCCTCAAAAAAAAATGTATCGGCTCAAACCTGAATCATAAAATGAATGAGTATGAGCAAATCGTGCAATGAAATTCATTACAAAATTATATCAAATTTCACTAGGGCAGGGGTGTCAAACTGCTGGCCCACGGGCCAGATGCGTCACGAGGAAACCGCGCCCACCCCATTGCCAGCAATGGGGAAAAAGCTCCGATACGTCGCGCGATGTCATGTGATGTCACGAGTTTGACATGTCTGCACTAGGGTGTGCAAGGTGGCCCCCAGTTGCCTTGAGAAGGAACTTTGGATAAGGAAAATGATGTGAGTTATCATGATATTTCACATCAACACTAGGTGTGAAATCATGTTGCCATATTCATCATTAGCTAGAAGATGCTTTATTGCACACATATTGAAGGTGACACAGAAGAGCACTTCATTTGCATGATATCTTTCTTTTGGGGTGATGTCTCATTCTCTTTTTCCCTGTTGCCTACCCTCAATGAGAAAACCCTTGAGCTGATTGCTTGCAAGAAGCTTTTTGAAATTAGATAGAAAACTAACTGCATGAAGTTAAAACAATATTTTCCATACCACTTTGCTCCAATTTCATGTCTGTATTTCTGCAGTCCAAATTCAGTAGCCCTATGATTAAAAACATATTGCTTAAAATTTGATAATAGATGTTCTCGTCCCTCTACTTCTAGTCAAGTGGCTACTTCCTTTGGCTTTTCCCTGAAGTTTCCCCCACCCTCACAAAAATATGTGTGGTTAAAATCATGTCATGTTGCTGCAAGACTTACAGCACAAGCCCATGCTTACTTACTCATAAACAATTCCACTGTAACTGATACGGCTTAAGTATGCTTATAGTTGTAGCAAAGTCTCTATTACATCTGGAAGTTCAGCTACAATCTTTACCAACTTTAATTTATTTTCTTATCTTTATTTCATTTTTTCCTGATGACATCTGCTATTTTCAAGACATCTAGTTTTAAATGATCTCACATTTACATAATCTCAGCTATTCCTTGGAAGCCAATCAAATGTGTGGAGGCAGTGGGCTACCATCATAACATGCCTGGTGGGAGAGGGACGTTGGAGGACGTGAAGGAGAAGGGAGAGAACCAAATGTCTAGCCTACTGTTTTACTAGTACACACATTCCACAAAGCTAAGACAACATCATCAGATTTTTTCACTAAAATTTGAAGTTTGTTTTCTCTCTTTATTCCAGGAACTGGAATCATCATCACCTTCCAAAATAAACTCATTTGTTCTTCAGAGTCCTTTCTGCACAAGATTATTTTAATCTTCCCAAAGGAGAATTATAAAATTGTGGCAATGAATTTACTTGTGTATATTTCTTTAAGAAAAACAACACATTGACATTCACCAATAGGGAAATCTCCTTCTGAAAGTATTCATGAATAATTAAGGGAAAAGGGCAGAGAATCCAAAAGAAGAGACTTGATTAAAAAAATATTTCCTTTTTAAAAAGTAGAGTAACTCAATCTCTTGACAAAAACATCCTTCGTACCATTCTCAGCAGGAAAACAGCAAATTGCAAAAGTTTTCCTTTTTTGCTTCTAATCATGTAGGGGACATACTATAAATATCCAGACACAACATTTATTTGCAACGGTATGTCTTGCGAAGCAGTAGAACAGTGTGTCTTGCAAAGCAGTAGATACACTGCAACATGTCAAATTATATACAGCTGCTGCTTTTGCACAAAAAAAAGCATTATTTTGGGTATAAAATGGAGCACAGACTCTTGAGAGAGTTTTCATGCCATTCAGTATAAAAAGTATAGCTTGAACCAAGTCAACACAACTATTTCCTCAGAAAGTAACTAGAAAGGAACCATTCGCTGCCCATAATGAATAGGATGCTAATAGCTGTTATGCCTGTGGAAGTCCTATTTTTCTGCCAAGATCATATTTTGAAGGCCTTAACCATGCATGAATTCCAAGTGGGCCAGTGACCTTTGCACATCCAATAATTTGGACCATGTATTTTAATATATTTAATGTATTCTCCTGGGTTGACTCTCAAATATAAAAATATAACCATTAGTTGCTTTGTTTACCAATGAATCCCCATCCCATACATTATTAACCTCCTTCCCCATTCTAAGGGTGCCTTCAACGACCCTTCCAAACAGACCCCCCCAGGAGAGTTTCAGCAAGAAAAGTGAGCCAACAAGGAAAACAACTAAAACAACTCCATGACACGGCTGGACTTTGCTTTGTAAGTGGAGAGGCCAATTTTGGTGACATAATGTCCCTGAGGAAAAGACAGATTGACTTTTCAAAGAAAAGCAAAAGAATTTGACTTGCTAATCAATGAGTTGTTTCTTTACCCTTTCATCCCAAAGAATGTCTGGACAGCTGCAAGTTTCTTTAACTTATGCTTCTATTTAACTCATGTGTAATTTCTGGGTCATCCATTAAGTGGAAGTGTAATGTTTCCTTTAGTAATACAGGATCGGGAACAGAAAACGATTGCAATATGACTTAATCAGAGACCTGCCTTGTACTGTGTTAACTGATGGCCAGGCCTATGAATGTGTGACGTTGAAAGGTCAAAGACTCCAAATCAGACTGGCTGGTTTCTGAAATGGACAGAGAGTCTCTAAGTCCATAAAATGTCAGCCAGTATGCTTGTTTTGGTGTGGAAAAAAGGAGTGGTTAAGCTGCAACACAACATAAAGTCTTTGGTAGCTTATAACAGTATTGCTGCAAATTTGGGGGATTATGAATTTTACTAAATGAAATAGGTTAAGGATCATCCAAAAGGCAACTGGACCTTCTTGTTTTTTTCTTTGGAAATCTTTTGCTTTTCATCCAAGAAGAAGAACTGAACTGAAGAAGATTCTTGGATGAGAAGCAAAATATTTTGGAAGTCCAGGGAAGTCCAGTTGCTTTTTGGAAAAGCACCTTTGGGACAACCATGATATGGATGATTGAGAATCACCATAGACATTAAGGGACTAATTGTTCTTGGACCTTCCCTGACATTGCCCATGGATGAATCAGTTCCATCGAACTTTGGCGCTATCATAGGAAAAATGAAATTCAAAGGAGTAGATCTTGCGTAATGTAACACTGAGGCACTTTTAAAATGACAACATTCCACAAACTCTCATAGACATAAAAAAATAAAAGGGAGGGGGGCAGCTATGATAGGCCTAAAACCATTGTCCTTGTGAGGGAAAATATAAACAAAACCTATCTGTGTATTTCTGAATGAGGCCTTTGAATTATGGTGCCAGTTTATCAACCTCCCACTTCAGACTATCCCCTCCCATGTTACCCACAAACATTTTCAGCAACCCCTGAAGGAATGAATACAGGTTCTCTTTATTAAGTTTTCACTGAATACTTCTCAAGAGCTCATTCCCAAAAAATCTCCATCTTTGATTTTGTTTGCTTATTGTGACACTAAGCCAGGAGCAACTATGCTTGGTTAGTTAATGTGCATTATTTATGAACATTTGGAGATAAAGAGATAATAAATAATACTGTCAGATCATCCTGTTCTTGTCCTACAGCAGAAGAGGCAATATGTACCTCCTTCAGAAAGTGTGGAATGAAAATTACTATCGGTCCTAGCCAACATGACAAATAGTGAGAGCTAATGGGAATTGCAGTCCACTTGTGTCCAAGGAATATATGTTGCCAATTAGACTCTGCGTGATTCCAGATCCACTGAGATCATCCTGAGATTGTTTACGAAGGCACTAGCAGGCCTACGGAAGGGGAAATATGAAAAATCATGCTAAAGAAGCGGCAGAAATTGCAGACAAAGTCAGTGAGCAGGATTTGTTTTTAATAAAGGAATATCTTCATGACTGAAGAGATTTTTCGGGGGAGGGGGGAGTCCTTTCCCCTAAAATCCTGGTTTCAATCTCAACAAGAAAGCAAGATAGCAGCTTAGCTTGTTTAAATATTCAAAATAATCAAGGCTCAGTACTGACCGTATGAAAATGGAACATGAAAATCAGAACTAGTTCTCTATGGCAAAATTGCGAGATCTCGTACATACCCGGACAAGTGGCTTGCAGTCTGCGCACCACAGAGTCCCTGACATCCATTCTGTGGTTTACCAAACAGTCCAGAACAAGAGCAAAAAACAGCAGACTTGTTGAAAATGTGAGGTACTAATGTACTAATAGAAAACTGAGTACCTCTTCTTTTACATTTAAATGCTACCTTTCATCAAATCATTCAAAAGCAGAAAAGAGCCTGATATTTTTCAGCTCTCTCCCTACGGGATATTATTCATCATCAGCAGGTCCTGAAGAATTTTTTTTTTTTAATGGTCTCCTGGTCTAAAAGGTCAACATAGTTCACTATGGAAGATGTTCAGGAAGAGAAAGTAATGTTTAAGTCCTTTACTCTGATCTTATTCCGATTCCTTCTGATATGTTTAATTTGGCTATTAATCTTTTAAATGCGTATACAACCATGCTGTAATTTCCATTGGCTTTTCCAAGTGACATCAAAAGAGAAGTTAAGGATGCTTCATGCAAATCAACTAACCCATGCAGAAGCAAGACAAGTCCATGGTATACATGTTTAAAAGCCCGTCCACGGATTTTCTTTCCCAGACCAGGATGTTTGCCTACAATGTTTGAAACTACAGTGTTTGAAATGTCATGAGTCTGAATTTTGTAAAAGCTGAACTTCACCCTTTATTACTTAGACATTTAAGAATATCTTTCATTTGTTATCTGAAGGAGATCAAAAAGCACAGTTCACATTCTTATATGAGCAAGTACAAGAAAAAGAAAGAGGAAGCAATTACAAATAAAAATCTGCGGAACAGAATCCTTTTGTTGAATTGTTTTTCCCCTTTAACTCTATCAGTATGCATTTAAATTTTTTTAACATTAGCATTTCTATATATCTACTGTATATAGATATACATTTTGTGGCTTTCTCCAAATTATCTGTTTTATTCTTGATCAAGGATAAAGGAAAATAGAAAAAGTGGAAGTTATAATTGAAAAACAATTAGGAATTGTGGAAAGCAACCTATTGCAGACTTTACATTCACTGGGATAAGTTTTGTGTATATAGTATGTATTTGCTGATCTGTCCTATATATGCTTGGTGTTTACATTTGAGGTCCAGTTTCTTAAGTACTAAGGTCTGTTTCTGCTGGTTTTCCCAGATCAAAATGCAAATGAAATATTAGTTCCATGGATAATCCTTCTGGCTGGATAATATGGAACAGATACGTCCAACAGTATAATTTCCAAAAAGAGAGAAACTACATAGATTTGTGGGTTCTATAACCATTTACAGTATCTCAGCTTGCTTCTTGATATAGCAGGTATGTGGTAACTACAAACTCTTGAAAGTGTCTACCTGCCAACTCAGCACCAAGCTTGCAAGTAACTCTGTAGGTGTGGGTGTGTGTATGGGTGTGGGTGTCTGTGTGTGTGAGGGGGGGAGGAGAGATTGTGGGTAAATATTCTTCCCAGAAAACATGAATGTACATCCTAATTAGGAATACAGAATAGCAGAGTTGGAGGGACCTTGGAGGACTTCTAATCCAATCCCATGCTCAAGCAAGGTGAAACCCTATACTATTTCAGACAAAGTGTTGTACAATCTCTTCTTAAAAACCTCCAGTGTTGGAGTACCCACAACGTCTGGGGGCAACTCGTTCCACTGATTAATTGTTCTAACTGTCAGGAAATTTCTTAGTTCTAGGCTGACTCTCTCCTTGATTAGTTTCCATCTATTGCTTTTTGTCCTGCCTTCAGGTGCTTTGGAGAATAGATTGACCCCCTTTTCTTTGTGGCAACCCTTTAGATATTGGAACACTGCTATCATGTCACCTCTAATCCTTCTTTTCATTAAACTAGACTGGTGTGCTGTGCACTGGTCTGGTTGTCCTGAGATGTCCTGGACATATTCTTATATTCAGTGCTTTTTTTCTAAAAAAAAATAAATAAAAAGGTGCCAGAACTCACACACATCATACAACCCACCTTGCCTACCCTACAAGGTTCCATCCCAAAAAGGTGCCGGAACTCCGTTCTGGGTGTTCTATGACAAAAAAAGCCCTGCTTATATTCCAGGAAAAACATGTTGGACATATGTCCTTTGATACATTTCAGCTAAAAAAGGAAAGTTTTGAAGCCTTAAATCTATACAACTTGTTCATGGTAAAAATTTTTACTTAATTTGCATATGGTTATTTTTATATATATACTTTGGGGGAAAATTACTAATGCATCAAAACAATGCATTTGAAACAAGTAATTTGATTCTATATTCAGATGAACGATGACACTAAATTCATAGAAAATATGCAGTGTTTCTCAGGTATGTCTTAATTTTTTCTAGCAGTTCTATAAATATAAATATAAAAAGCCAAAAAATAAATGATAGGATGTTAACACTTTTCTGCCCAAAATGCTTATATGCTATATTGAAAACCAGGCTTTATTAAAAACTCAAAACTGTTCTTTAGTGAGGATATTTCTTTGGACTATTTTTGTAATATTTGGAAGATTTTTTGAGATGGATATATTAATACATGCCTGATGAATTCCCTCTCAAGGCACTATTAATTCAGCTAAATTGAAAGAATGTTTAGGTCTGTAATCCTAACCTTTTGAAACTTATATTGATATTATTCCCTCCTATATTGTGCTTCATCAGATCCTGCATGGATAAAACTGGATTGAATTTAGAAGAAATGTCTATAAAAATGAAATTAAAAAGATCATCCCAGTCGTACGAGCTTCTGCACAAGAAAAACAGCAAACTCTACAGTATTGTTTTAAAACCTTATGTTTGAAGGTTTCTCTCTGATACGTTTGAAGCAAGATGGTCAAAGTAGGAGTGTTTATTACTGAAGTAAATTCATTGCATGGGAAAGGTAAATATTTTCAAATATTTAACATATGCTATTAAATATATGTAAAATAACTGCGCTCCATAGACTTGGACAGCAGATAAATAACAGTGGGTTTTACTTGTGCATTTTCAGCTGAATAATATTAGTAATATCCCTGTTTCTAAGAACAGCTGGTAACTAAAAAGTTGCTTAGAGAATTTGTGGAATCTCTCCTCTGGGAAATCTAGACAATCATCTGCATGAATCCTTTACATCTGGCATGTCATTTATGTCCAAATAACTGATTTGAGGAGTATGGTTTCTCCTAGTCTCTTAGTTGTATTATTCCATGATTATATTATTCTAATTCACTGTGTTTGTGAGCCAGTTCTCTCATTCTTCATAGATAGTTGTAGGTCAGGAAGATAGAAATTGTCTCTTCCCCCTCCCCCTCAAAAAAACCCTTGGCTCATTATCTTGAACAGGAAATGTTGTCATTACTTCCAATCAAGACTCTCTCAGGATTGGATACATAGTTGGTATGCAGGAAATCAATGGTCCAAGCACCATTAACAGAGCCAAGCAGCAGGTAACAAATCTGCTAGAGACACGAGACAGGCACTGCTATGATCCAATGTGCGATAAGGCATCTTTTAAGTCACTGGCAGACAAAATGACACACAGCAAAACTTGATTTAATGGTTTTGCAATAAGTGGATTTTGGGCGTACTGAACAAGTGAAGTCCAAAAGCTTTCCTTAAAGCAGACATGTCAAACACAAGGCCCAGGGGCTGGATGCGGCCCACGAAGTGGTTTCATGTGGCCCGCGAAGCCATCCTGGAAACAGTGAGGGAACGGCCCTGGTGTCTTGGTCCTGGACCAGGCTGGCCAGGAGCCAATGTACAATTTTGTGGTGGCCATCTATACTGAAACACATTCAGTCTTAGCTCCACAAGGCCGTCTGGAAACAGCAAGGAAGCAGTCCCTGCCCTGTTGGCCCCGCCCCCTGGGTGCATGCTGGGGAGGTGTCACCCTTTGTGAGGAATGAAGAAATGGGCTATGCCTTGGCGCTTGCGCTGGTCCCACCCCCTTCTGCCAGAGACCCTCAGATCTATCTCACTCCTGCCCAGGCCCCCACAGGCACCCTTGATGTGAACTATGTAGAGCTGGCCATGCCCACCCAGTAGGCCACACCCACTCCATCCACGCCCACCTGGTAGGCCGCACCCACCCGGCCCCCTGAGGGCAACCACAATGCTGATGCGGCCCTCAATGAAATTGAGTTTGACACTCCTGCCTTAAAGCATTCTAGAAATTCTGTAAGTATTCCATAAAATGCAGGGACCATCAAAAAGTGTTTCACCTGGTGCAGTTCAATGTTTTGAATCACCGGAAAGATTCACAGCAGAGATTCAAATTAAATAGCTAAAGCACTCAGGTTGCCTTTCTTTTAGAACTTGGAAAGGAATAGCTAATGGGATATTACCTGTAAAATGTGAAAGGTAATTGGAAATCTTAATGCTAAAATACTGAAATATGAAAATATGGAATATCAGAATTACACGAAGTCTAACATATCAAAAAAGAGGACGAACTGGGGCCCTTCTTAATTGGACACAATTTCTTTATAAAAGTACATCTTTTATTCCTAAACAAAGAGTAATTTTACTGTATATAACGACGGCATAGTATATATTGGCTACAACTCTACAGCTTTGGATTTCTGAAATCTGTAGCTCTAAAAGACATTCCAAGGGGCTATTGTAGTGGTTTTCCTTTTCTGAAATCCAAGAAAGACTCTTGATCTCTGTAGACCAATCAGACATTGGTTACTCCTTTCCTCAGTTTCAGGAGGACAAACACCTGCAGTTCTTCCTTCATATCCAAGATCCAGTGCTTGAAGGTGGGGGAAGAAAGAGGAGAAAGAAGAGAAACTCATAGTTGAGAGAATTAGGGGTTCAGTGACTTTCAAGCTTTCCACTACCCACCCAGACCTAGTGAAAAAGCTAAACATGTTCCTTATTGATTCTAAACGAAATCGCTTCCATGACATGCAATAAAAGGAGAATTGGGAAGAACAACTAGAAGTAGCATTTTACACATATTTTCCATATGCACCCAATTGTGCATACAATTAAAGACCAATTACTCTTAGCAGGACTTTATTGCTGAGGATTTAGCTGAGTTATTCACCAAGAATAGGATTATTTGTGCTATCAGGGACAATACAATCTAAAAAAAAAAATGATTTTATCTTGGAAATGGCTGTTAAATCACGTAAAGCTGCAGAAGTAATAGAAGCCCAGACAAAAAAGTTATGAGTTATCTCTAAGGGATGGGAGATAACAAAAGCAACCTTAAGGGATGAAAAATCAATTAAGAATCAAAAAATCAGGGATTACGTTGGTTGTTATGCTGAAAACTGATGATAAGTAACAAATAAATCTTTACAGTATAAGACTATCAAGAGGAAGCTTTTCAATTTGCTGACTAGAAAAGAAATCATGGCACTTTTTTTTCTCAGTCAGTTGAATGCCAGCTTTTGACAATCTTAAGCTTACAGAAAAGTATTTGAAATTCCGCATCTTTAATTCACCTTTTGTGCTGTTATAGATTTTGGTGGCTTCTATTCAGCATTGAATTTGTGCTGAAAGTTCCACAGAATGATTCACCTAATACATGAATGGTATTGATAGCATTTGTACTTCCATGAATAACATTATTATGGGAGGCTCCAACAGGCAGGAACGTGATGCAAGGCTATTGAACTCTTAGACTCAACAAAGGTTCAGCCTGGAATGATATGGTAACACAGATTAGGTTGAAGGTGACAAAGCCTGTCTCTTAAACAACATTCTCTCCAGCAAGAAAAGAAAATTGTGGGTATTCACATGATAACTAAACCCCAATGTAAGTAAGATAGTGCAATAATAATCAGTTAGCTGAGTAAATTTCAATGCAATTAATCACCTAAAGAGCCCCTCTTTGAGCCTTTTTTGAAACCAAATGAATGATGTTGAGGTCACAGCAGGTATTATAGACTGCTTGGAAACTGGAGCTAAAGACTATCCTCCGTTAAAATAAAGCTTATAGCAATCTCAGCAGAAGCTGCAACCATGTTGGTCTTTTGCTTGCACACCTAATACAATGGCAGAGACTGAAACCAATGATACACAAATGGTAGAGAAATTGTTGAGAATGATGTTAGCTTATACAAACTTATTACCAGTTTCTTTATACACAGTCGTGGATGTGAAGCAGACCATAAACCACTGATCAGATTTTTTGATGAACCTCTGAAGGAGTACATAGGCTATAAAAATATGAATCTGCATGTGTCTTGGGGACATTCTTATGAGCCACACTTTATTGTGCACATAGTGAGGCAACCTCAACACCTTATAGCGAGCCTATATTTTGCTAAGATTATACAGATCTTCCCTACTGCAAATAGACTATAACAAATCATGAGACAGAACTTAATGAGTTTTTGAAATAACTACAAGAATACATTATCAAGGATGTCTTAAGAGTCATGTAAATTTCTTTTTTTCACTAGATAATACTGGCAGTATAGTGCTGCAGGCATGAGATACTAATGGTGAGATGGTTGTTTTCAAGGGCAGCATAATAATGATGCCATAGTGTCTTTAATACACCATGCTGTGAAAGATACTCAAAGGTTATTTAGGGATCAAAAGTGTAAAGATGCCATCATGATATTCTGGCCAACCAAGGCACTATTAAATACACAGTTTTAATGTTCCTTACACAGTTTGGACAGAACAAGGGCAGCTTTATTAGTGCAACTGCTGGGTTCTTCAATGGATACTTGATTGTCTTCTGAATGTTTCAGAACATCTCTCAAATTTCACTCTCAGATTTCATGGCAGCATTAGAACAAAAGAATCACAGACATCTTCAAAGGAACAGGACAGGAAGTTGCTTCTTAAACCCTGTGAAGATGAAGGCTTCAGAGCTATAGAAAGCTATAAGAAGTTTCATCTGGTATAAGTAAGGACATGTGTGGAAAAAGCTAGCTTTGAAATATGTCAATGAAGATTCTTAGTCATCCAGATAGAATTGTTCTTCAGACTGAAGAAGCTACTTGGATAAGCAGTAAAATGTTTCGAAAGGAAAGGAAAGGAAAGAAAAAAGAAAAGTCCAGTTGCCATAACTCAACTTCTAGACTAGCTTTGTAATGTACTAATAAACTCATCTTGACCAATTAAAAATATGTTTTACATCCACTTTTCATATAGCAGATGAAAAAAGTATAATTTAGGAATGTTGCATGGATCACATGCACATTAAGAGGTAGGGGCTCAAACAGCCATCATGCCCACAGCTTTGATCCTGTTGCCGATGTTCCTGCTTTATTTTATAAAGAAAATAACAAAAACAAAGACTTTGTCGATAAATATATTATCAGGAAAATACATAACGTTCTTTTCTTTTTCTATTGGATGTTTTTATAAGGAGAAAAATTCAAGCAAAACTTAAAACGTGAATCATTTGACATTATGACTTGTTGAGATGCTGCAGGGAAAATCTGCTTATTTATAACTAGTTGATCAATTTTATGGAAATAATAATGTCTTTATCAGGCAAAATATTGGATTTCTGCAGTTTAAGCCAAAGGCTTTTCAGATTATTTCAGCAGTTCTGTATCCAGAAATCATAAATCTGACATGAAAACCTTATAAACAAAGATTGCTTTAAGAGACTATTTTTCTTTTTTGTTGGCAATTTGTATTTTAAAAAATTAAAATTGCTATAGTTAGCAAATGAGGAATCAAACAAATTTTTTATACTACTGCCACATCATTCAGTTTGCTGATTTTGAGTTATATTGCCAAATCGTATTAAACATCCTCATACATTTGATTCAACTCTTATTTTACCAGGCCAAACATTCCTACAAATATCTGGGGGAAAATGAATAGAAAAATGAGACAAAAAAATTCTACTGAAGGTTTTCACTCAGGGAAATGAGTTGTGATTTCCTTAGCTAGTGATTTGTTTTGAACTAATTAAAACCAAAATGATAGATTTCAAGATTTCATTGCTAAATATTTATATGTGATCTTTTTAACTCTGATTTTTAATAATAGTAAGCTTGTGATACATTTTTTTTAATGTTTTGAACTGCTAACACTTTCCTGATTGTTGCCATGGTTTGCCAAGGGAGCTATATTAATTAAGGGAACTTATGAAAGTTATACCATGTTGTGTAGAGGGGAAGCTGCCTGCGGTCCCAAATCATGTGTAAGTCATCAAAAGGGAATAAGGAAGCTCCATTTTTTCACCCTGAATTTGAATTGTTAATATATAAAGGAAGTAAATATTGGAGACTAGCCATATTTATTCAGTGCACTTCCTCGTTGCTTTCTTATTAACTTCACAACCTTGTGAAGCACTTTGATACTCCCTGTGATTGTATAATTTTACAACTTGAAATTCTGTGAAGGAGAAGATATGAAGATGGAAGAGGAAGAATAATCGTTGATTCACCTTGAACTGCTGCAGATCCTCTTGCGGGAAGTGGGATACAGAAATTTTTGTTGCTAAAGGGAAAGAAAACAAATCCTGTTTTTTGCACACTGGTTCTTCCGAGTGCTGAAGAGAAAGACAAATATGTTTCTTGCTTCCATCTCTACTCGTTTCTTCTAGCCCACTAAAGGAAAGTAGCACATTAACAAAACAAAATTTCCCTTCTGCACCTGGAGACCAGGAGTTAGAATGAGGAATCAGCAAGAATATCTTCTAATGGGGAAACAGTCACAGCATCCTTTTCTTTTTAAGTAATAACCAGTTTTGCAATATTTTCAACTACACAAAAAGGAAACAAATTTCTTATCTCTAACACAAATGTTATGGTGAAAAGACAAAGGATTCTTGGCTGAAACAGCCTGACTTTATTGAGTGTCCATTAAAGCAAACTTTGTTCTTATTTTGGCCACACCCATTTTTTAGAACTTTCCTGCCTGCAATATTCCACAGGTGACCTCCACTTAAAAAAGATTTTGCTACTTGTGGTGGCTCTTCAGCAGTATGAAGATGCAACACCTAGATAAGGCAGTACAGCATCATCATGAATCTTATTCACACCAACGAAGAAACCAGAAATTACAACTGACAAATTTAGAGCACATAAATTACACCATCCAACACTGCCTCCCAAAACTATTTTGAGTTATTTTATACAAACTTATGTTGAAGAGAAATGATAGACAGATAGACAGATCCACTACCATAATAAAACAATTTATGTCAATGACTGATGGTGGCCTGATTTCCTTCTACAATAAATTTTACACCTGTCATATCCCACTTAGAATACCATGTCCCCATCTGTGCCCCACATTTCAAAATAGACAATGACAAATTGGAGTGAATTCAGAGGATAGTGAAGAATCTAAGAGAAATTTGTTGACTATAGAAACCAACAGTGGAATAGGGAGTTGAGGGAAATGTTGAGTTCTTATTTTTTTGGAGCTCTTCAATTAGACTCTGGATAGTTATCTGTTAGGGATGCTTTATTGAGTCCTAAAGTGATGAGGGCTACACTATCACTCTGTACCAGTGGCTCTCAACCTTCCTAATGCCGCGACCCTTTAATACAGTTCCTCATGTTGTGGTGACCCCCAACCATAAAATTGCCAGGGCTTGCATGGTCACTGGCGGTGGGAAGAGCGTCAGCGGCCATTGGGGACCACGCCAGCGGTTCTGTGCCACGGAGGCTTGAGGCACGGGATGCAGAGTGGCACAATGCTGTGGGAGGCAGCAGGACAGGGGGGAGGGGTTACCTGCATCCTGCCGGCCGAACTCTGGAAGCCTGCCTGAATGAAGAATATTAGGGGGAGTTGAAACGAGACAGGTTCCTAAGACCATCGGAAATATGTGTTTTCCGATGGTCTTAGGCGACCCCTGTGAAAGGGTCGTTCGACCCCCAAAGGGGTCACGACCCACAGGTTGAGAACTGCTGCTCTATACTAAGCCATTCTTTAAAAAATTCTAGAATATGAGCCATTTTCTTGTTCCTTCAAAGTCCATTCTATGATAAACTGGGATCATACCTTGCCTGGTTTAGTTGATAATAAGAAAACCCAAGGAAAGTAATACTGGCGAAGTCTGTCTCATTGAATCAATGCTTGAGTGGAAAAGGAGCAGTCGGTGGATTCATTTTCTGAGGCAATCATAAAATATAAAGGTGTGCTGTTTCAATTGAACCAACTGGATTGTGACTAGAGCTGTGGTTACAAGGCCATTTTTTTCACTGAGAAACAGATCTTCTAAGCAAAAAAAAAGAGAGAGAGAGAAGTCCATGTTAACCCCACAAATGATTCACTGGGGCATAACAACAAAAGCTGAAACACCATCATTATTTCAGCTAATATCTGGAATCATTCAACAGAATAAATAGAAGTATCCCTAACACAGAAGGGTAAGTTTATCCAATTTTGAAGTCAATAAAACAATATCGTTTACCATCTATAGTAGAAATGCACAGATGTTCTCCTCATCATTACTGCACTGTAGTAGTAGTAATGTAAATGTAAACTCTACATTTAATTATATTCAGACTGACAATGAAATTCAGCTTCCTCTGGTAACGTGCAAATCCTATCATACCGTCATATTGTTCGGTAGCTTTTTTTTAGCATTATAAAAAGAACAGGTTTGCTTTTTTTTTTGTTTTGCTAAGAGTTTGCTACATTTGAGGATAGTATGGTATTTATTCCACCAATCAAAACCCAAACTACATTGTTACCCAATCAGGAAGTCTACACCAGGACAGAAATGTGTTTATCACCTAGGCTCAAAATAGACTCCTAAATCAATAACAAGAAACTCATGACAAATTTCTCACAAAGCAGCTTGGTCTTCTAAATATGAATGAGAAGATTGTAGGATGCTTGGAAGGGATTGGGCAGAGGCTCAAGATCAAAAAGTTGATGACAATCCAATTTTCTATAAATGTCGCTACACACAACAGCTCTCTCTGTGTACACATTCTGTTCTTCCTTTGCCTGTCTCCTCTGAATTTTCCTACCAACTTCCTGAAAGCACTTCCTGATTTCTCACAATAAACATCCTCTGTTTGACTAACTGCTTCAACGATGTGCTGCCTTCCTCTACCCCTGCGAGAACTGCTGTGCATATGCTTCCCTATCTTTGATTTCTTCTTGCTGGTATCAGCAAGCTGGAAATGGATCCTTTTTTTAGTAAGTGCTCCTGAGCCTATGAGACTTCCATCCATTAGGAAGGGGCAAGGATTTGCTGGTCCATTAAAGCACAAATAACTTTTCCCACTGATGCTGAGCTATTTCAGCCTCCATGATAAATGCTTCTTGTGTTTTTACAATAGCGGTGAAGTCCTTATATGAAAGATGAGAAACAGCTCTGAACTTCTGCCAAAGAACTTACCTTAGAAAGGGGGAAAGGGTCAGAGGTTTCTCTTTCCCCCTTGAGCAAGACCCCGCCTTTACACATGGAGACTTCTTTGTGTGAATCTTGGGGCTTTCTAAAGCATCCATCATTCCATGCTCGTTTGGGAATGGGTCATATGTCTTGGTGGCAATGTTTTTCCCACGACGTTGCCTGCAAGAGATCTCCCTGCTCAATAGCATCTTGAAGAACTGTTGACACAGCTGCTGGGGGAGGGGGGGGAGGGGCAGGGTCATTTTTTTAGGGATGGCAAAGGGGCAATTGTCCAGGTTTTCCTGAAGTGCAGCATTAGACAAAAGACCATGTGGGGAGAAAATAAAAAGACAAGATCTACCTCAGTCCTTGCTTTTGCAGATTCAATGAAATCATTGCTACAATGGATAGTGAAAACCCTGTTACAATTCACCAGAACAAAAGTGGCTTGCCCTGCTCTTATCGCTTTGATTTTTAAAGCTTGCAGAAATCACCTGATCAGCCTAACAACAATAAGTTTTATCTTCTGCTAATGTTTGCACGTTGAGCTGCAAAGCATGCAGCCTCTAGGCCAAAGACAGCTGGTATCTATAGAAAACTCTGCAGGAAGATGATCATTTTGCACCTCTTATTATCCTTTGATGGAGTTTAATCCTTTTGCTTAGAGCTGAAGACAGGTTCATGAAGGCTTCAACTAATTTATCCTGACATCTATAACCCCAAATCATCCATTGAGGTCTGTGGTCAGATAGAGACTTAAACTGCAGTTTCCCCTATCACCTTATCTAAGTTATTGTCCTTCAGCATAATGCAAGTACTAATGAAGAGCACTGAGTTGAGGAAGGGAGGCTGAAGCTTTAACTATATTTGGGAACAACTGCTTCCTAGACATTTCAGAGATACAGCTCCCTATTGCTACAGATGAAAAATGTTAAAGCATTGGACTTCAGGGAAGGCATAATACCTATATATTATAAAAGGTGTGTTACACCAGTTGTTCCTTTCCTTTGACTTGCTGGTATCCCAGCTACTGGAATGGGAAAAGAAAGGGCCATTTCAATTCAAAGTCTCAGAGTATGGGTCCTGCTAGGTGACTAGGGTCAGAAAAGTACTCCGGCTCCTATAAATGTTTGGTTGTTCATTCAAAATATTCTCTTGGTGTATAAATGCCCATTATCTGTATTTTAATAGCTGAGGGCATTCTTTCAGCACGTTTCTTTTCAGGGGAGTTTTGATCTCTCTTTCATTCTACACCAGTCCTCAGTTATACATACACTCTTGCACACTGATATGGGTGGGGTGATTTTTGACATAAGAGTGCTTAATTATTCAGTGTTTACCATGCAGATGAAATCATTGGGAGGGAAATTCCACGTCCAGGGTGGTGTAAGTGTCAACAAGGACGTGACTGGAGAAGTTTTGGATACAACATGAAGCTCTTTCAAGGGCTAACCTCAAATAATCATTTCAACTTCTCTGTTGACAGTTCATTACTAATGGAACAGTTGCATTGCCTAAGCACTCTAGAACTAGATCTGGGGTTCAGCTGGTATATCTATCATGCGAACCTAGTCAGGTGCATATTTCCTCTCCCCAGAAAATAATATTTTAATTCTTGGGGACTGCTTTGCAAACTGAAGAACTACATTCTCTTTGATGGTATAGAAAGCTGCCTATCCCTTTATTACACCCCCCCCAGGTTTATTCAATGGTTGCGCAACTTCAGTACTCTGGTCATGAGGTCAAAAATGCTGTTTGCACCAAGACACTTGCCTTACAGTGAAAACTGACACCTTAATGTGCTAGCAGGAGGCTGGGAAATGTAAAACTTCATTTGCTCAGCAAAGTTCTGAAAACTATAAGATGTTTTTTAAAAAATAGTATATTAATCCCAGCAGTAGCAGTCTTGCAAAGATCCAGTGACCTTTCTGTAGAGTTGGGCAAAAAAAACAACAACCCATGAAGGAGTCTGGAACATTAATCAACCCTCTATTAGATCTATCAGAACTTTGTTCTGCCATGAAAGCTATTAAGCAAATTAAACACTAGCTTATTATATGTACATATATAAAACATATCCTTCACTTCATTAATTGCTGTTTCCCCTAGTAGTTTCATATGTGCTGCTTCTCTCAATCCCTCTCTTTTCCTGATCATTCTCTACCTTGTCATTTCCCAATCAAACTAATGTGGTGGTTATATTACAAAATACCAGTTGGCCAATGCAACACAAACTGATGTCTCTTGAATTTGGTCTATCGCTGCTTTTTAAAATCTTCCTTATATATTTTTTCGGTGAAACATGCTTGTTGACCAGTACCTACTTTTCTTTTACATGCAGGTGATTATAGGAGAAGGTAGGTGAGCTGGCAACCATGCTGCAAATATTATTGTAGTATCCTAAGTACTATATTAATTTTTTATGCAGCCCATATCCTCTACAAGGAGCCTAATCGTAGCATGATACAGCCAGGAAGAGTGGTTTGCCTGTTTCCAAGATGTTTTTTTAATTTTTAATAGCCTTTCCTTTCCTACAGTTGTAAACTTGATAGTCTTTCATCCAGGCACTCACTTATCTGCTTGCCTTTCTAGATCAGTCAAAGTTAGATGCTGCCACCAGTTAGCTGTCAATCTAGGTTTATACAACTGTCTTATTTTGTCATTTAATCATTAATAGTTTCAACCAAAAATATGCAGGTAAAATGTATGTTTGTGTAAAAGTACACATGGAGGTTAAGGTAATCTAGATTTTTGTAAAGGTCTTAATTGAGAATGTTGAGGATTACCTCTAGATTTTATGCAGTTATAACTGAAAGCTGGTCAAAATGAAACAGTGTGAACTCAGAAAATGTGGGGGGAGAGGTAGACAAGACTGAAGGGTTTCATCCTTTTTCCTTATATTGACCTTTTCATTAAATCCTCTATAAAATGTTCATTAATAAAGAATAGTTCATTATTGAAGAGTAGTGAAATAATCTTTCTTTTCCCTAATTAAATTACTCCACTGTTGATGTGAGCTGTTTTGTTTAGATTACGATAATGTAAAAGTTTAGAAAAGGCCAATATTATCATTTTTCCCTCCATGGACAAAAAAGCTTTAGTTTTTGTGAGTTTCTTCACTCACAAAATATGACATTTTCGTCATGAGTATATTAAGTAAATAGCATGCCTCTGTTAAACAAATTGCATTAGCCGTCATGAAAAATCCATGCCTTCCATTTCAAAGGTGTTCATAGCTAGCCATGATGATGTCAAAACATGTTTTGTGACATTATGATTACAACCTCTGTCTTTTCAGATTCACATCATATTGCTGCATGCAAGTGTTTAGGGGAGAATGCATTACAACATTATGACACAATTGTTTTGCCCATCACCAAGACATCCATGCACTGATTTCACTGGCTTGTAGGATCTCATCCTTGTCACTCAAACATGGCAATGTTAGCTGTTTTAATTGTGGCATACTTCACTGATTGAAAGTTTGTTCCTCCCAGGCTCTTCCCAATTTATATTCTCTTCCCAATTTATATTAGCCATGAGAGCTAACAAGCTATCTTGGGACAAATAGTAGACCATCAGAACTTATTCAAAAATTAAATAGAAAGGTTTAAATTAAAAGAGAACAATTAAATTATTAAATAGTAGCTTAAATTAATTGTTTTCAATTAAATAAACTTAAATCTAACTTTTATTCATTTAAAGGAATTAAAGGGAAAAATCAGTATCTTTCCAGAACAGAGAATGTTTTATTTCCAGAAATGCATACAATAGCAATGTCAAGTCACAGAATTTCAATCAGCAAGAACTCTCAAAAAATAATTTGCTACATGTCAGATTTATCCATATTAAGAGTGATCCATTTTATTTATTTATTAGATTTTTCTCCTGCTTTTATTTTTGGTCAGCTAAGGCAATATTCATAACTAATGCTCCTGCTTCTATTTTCCCTGTAACCACAATTCTGTGAGGTGGGTTTTTTAGAAAGAAAATGACTGGCTCCAAATCATCCACCTGGCTTTTATGCCTATGGGAGGACTTGACCTCACAGTCATCTGGTTTCTTGCCCAGCAGTTTCCACTATACCAAACTGACTGTTTGGTTTAGCTTGACACATGTTCATAAATTATTTGGATTCCACTTCTATGTAATCTACAATATGTGTTTTTTTTTTTAAAAAAAAATGCAGTTGTTTTAAATTTTAAATTTGCAAACATTGCAAATAGTATTTGAAATTTGAGCACATTTCTGATTGTGTTCTTTTCTACATCATGTGATATGTATGTATGTATATATGTATGTATGTATGCATGCATATATGTATGTTTGTATGTATGTATGTAATTTGACGCAAAACAAACATCACAAATTCTGGCCAGTTATGAAGCCTGGAAGATCTGACAATAGTCATATCAGCTCAACTATATCAGAATTCACAAATGAATTTTTTAAAGCTAATTTACGAGAACCTAGCCTAACTCAGCATCCCAAAAATTAGGTATCCATGGATCAGTTTAAATCTACAGTCATATATTATGTTGTTCTATTAAAATCATAAGCTGAATAAAATTTTAAACTGCCTAATAATCCATATAATCCAATTTGGATCAAAGGGCAAAATGAGATGAATTGGGGTAAGCAAAGTCATTATTTACTCACTTGAAATAGAAGAATTAAGAACAACATCAAAAAGATCTTTGGTCCCAGATCAAAGACTAGGAAGATGAAAGATGTTTAGATGTTTGCTTGTTTAAAAAATAAAGAGAAGAAGGGGAATGTATTGAATTCAGGACATGACAGATCCATTCTCAGATCAGAAAGGCTTCTGTGTAAGATTATAATTGGTTCATCCAATTACTGTTCTTGGGGAAGATACTGATTGGACTACTCAAGAGATTGACAAGAAAGGCAGGAGTCAGTCATATTGTACTCATAAGTGTTGACAATTTTGCAAAAGTGGTCTGAATTACAAACAAAAGTCCAGAATAGAATGTCAAAGCCCAAAGATGTACTATAAGATGTTTATACTATATGTTTTATGAAACTTTATAAAACCTATACTAATTGTCATGCAATAGAGCAGAAGGCCGGCATCAAAGGGATTCAAAATGTTTCTAGTATGCAAGTAGCTGTTCTGAGGAAGACCTTAAAGCAGAGGTCTCCTGACTCTTTAGCTCATCACCCCCTTCATGAAGCTTTACATTGTTCATCAAACCCCATACTACTTTAAGCAATAGTATTATGAATAACAATAACAACAACATTGACCTTAGATAGTCCCATCAACATTTGGGGTCAATATCAACCACTTTGGGGAACTCTGCCTTAAAGCAAAGGCTTATTTTTCTGGGATTGGGTGACACTGCTGTCTTAAATTATCCCCAACAAGTGCTGTGTGCACATCCATATGCACTCTAAAACATATTTTTCCCTCCAAATCCGAATCTTTGGACAGCCCCATTATGTAACATTCCCAAATATATTTAACCTCTATTAACGTTTGTATTCAAAAGCAATTGATTGCAGCAGAGTCCATTCATTACTGTTATCTATATGACAGTTGAGTCCGATTTGGTAGTTCATGGCACTTCATTATGTAAAATAAATCCACAGATTTATCTGCCCTTTGAAGACTTTGAAAAAGTGACTTTGAACATACATCAGAGAGGTAATCTATAAACCCCACAAGTAATATTTTAATGAACAGACTGCCCAAAGAGCTGCTGATACAGTTCTACAAACGAATTATTGAGTCTGTCATTTGCATCTCTATAATTGTCTGGTTTGGCACTGCAACCAAACAAGACAGACACAGACTTCAACGGATAGTTAGAACTGCAGAAAAACAATTGCTACCCAGCCTGCCTTCCACTGAGGACCTGTACACTGCATGAGCCAGAAAGAGGGTTGTGATATCTGTAGACCCCTCACATCCTGGACATAAAGAAGTTTCAACTTCTTTCCTCATGATAACGCCTATATGGCATTGCACACCAAAGCAACTATACACAAGAATAGTTTTTCCTCCATGCCATAACTCTGCTAAACAACTAATTTCCCCAAAATACTGTCAAACTACCTAGTAGTGCTCTATTACTATTCTTCCCATCTTTCCTATTACCTATTTCCTTATTTTCTTATGACTATAACTTTGTTGCTTGTATCTTATGATTTATATTAATTGTTTTATTTAGTTTCCTAGTATGATTTATGTTGATTGCTTATTTAGTATCCTATGACTATCACTAAGTGTTTTATCTTATGATTTATAATGAATATCTTTTAAGATGATTATGATCATGATTTATCACTTGCTGCTTGTATGTAAATAGAGAGCTTATGCACTGGAGACAAATTCCTTGTGTATCCAATCACTCTAGGCCAGTAAAGAATTCTATTCTATTCTATTCTATTCTATTCTATTCTATTCTATTCTATTCTATTCTATTCTATTCTATTCTATTCTAATTTAACAGTTCTCACCAAACTATTTTTAAGGCCTATCCTACTCACCTGTGTATACTTGCTGATATCTGCAATCATTTGAAGGGAATATATTACTGTTTGCTATGTTTTACTGTTTTCCTAACCACCTGGGGACTTAAGAACAGAAAAACTCAAAATCTAGATGAATGGATGGATGAATAAATAAATAATATTGGGGCATCTAGTGAGTGGTGGCCTCTTAACAACCCCTGTTGTGAAGGTCTGCTTCATAAAGGCACCATCTAGAATCAAAATACATCTGCAATTAAAATCATATGCTGACAAAGTTTGAATTGTGTCTAAATATTTTCATAAGATAGGATCAGCAACCAGAGCAGCAATATTTCAAAGAACTAAGCTTGGCCAAGAAACAAATTATGTCAAATGCTTAAGAAAACAAGTGGGAAATTTCCTAGCCATCCATATAGAAAGGTGCTTATTTAGGGCAAAAAATAATACATGAAGTGTATCGGTGTCGCCAGTTATTCTTCACAGAGAATGCTGAAGAGGCAGTCTTTGTGAATTGTAATTTAATGCTGTCTTCTGTAGAGAAATCAAACATGGCTAATTAGATAGTTTTCAAAACCACGGCACTCACTCTGACAATTCAAATTCAGTATGATGTCTAGCTACTAAATAGACAATAAACCTCAACAAGTTGGTAAACAAAATAGGCTTGTCTAACATAGATTAGGCCCATATGTCTTCCAATAATTATGTGGGGAGAGAGAGAAAGACAATAAGAGGGGGCTGCTCCATTTACTATTACCTGACCAGTTCAGCAGGAACAAAGAATGTTTAAAACATTTATTTATGCTGTCGTAAAAGCTGAAGAAGATGAAATGAAATACATCTATTAGTTCAGCTTTCTGTTCCTCGGAAGAAATTGGGAGACACACAGATTAGACACTGGTAAAGGTTTCTTAGAAATTGCTGCAAAAAATCAGGATAAGCTAAATGTGGACATGATGACAAAGACAGCTATATCATATCATGGCAGTCTTCCCTAACCAAGCATGCTCCAAATACATTGTGTTATAATTCCCAACTTCTATGCAAGTTTTCGTTGTGCTAGTATGCTGGGAATTATAGTCTCTGTGTGCCCAAGTTAAGGGTCTGTACAAAGGCTTAAGATGGAGTGTCAAAGCAGGCAAGATGGCAATTGCCTTACAATCAAAACTCCAAAGATCTTAACACACATACAGAAGGCATAGAACATAGATCATGTTGCTATGATCACCATCTTACTTGTATTGACCCCTCTGTGGACATTATTGATTGTGTATTCAAACTAAGATCCGGGACCAAGATCCAACAACAGCCCTCTCCGATCTATGGAGATGACGTTCACAGCAACATGATGAGTAATTCAGCACAAGACAAGAATGTCCTCTGTCTCCTTTGCTGTTTATTTTGGTATTAGAATTTTTGAATAGAGATATCAGGCAAAATGAAAAAATAACAGGTATAAATACTAAGAAGGAACTTTATAAATTGAGGGCATTTGCTGATGATTTGGTTATATTTCTGCAAGACCCAAAAAACAATATAGAACAGGGGTGTCAAACTTGCAATGTAATGTGACGTGTCGCGATGTATCGTGACTTTTTTGCCATTGTCGGCAATGGGGTGGACACAGTTTCGCTATGAAGCATCCAGCCCGCAGACCGGCAGTTTGACACCCCAATACAGAATACTTGATGAGGAAATTAAATGAGTTTGGATCTTTAGTGGGTTTTAAAATAAACAAACAAACAGAAAAGAACAATGCTGATTAAGAATATGACCTCACAGGATGGTGATATATTGACTAAAACGTCTGGTTTTAGGATTGAGAAAAAGGTGAAATATGTGGCATTTATGTTGATAAACACAAACACAAACACAAAACTGTTCCAAAACAATTAAGTGCCTCTCTGGAATGATATAAAGATTTATTAAGATGGGATAAATTGCATTTATCACTACTGGGTAAAATGTCTGTAATCAAGAGCCCTTACCAGAGATGATCTTTCTGTTTCAGACATTACCAGTACTTGCAACTGATATTCCATTTAAACAATGGCAGATGGCTATTTCTAAGTTCATATGGCAAGGGAAAAAACCCAAGAATTAGATACAGATTACTGCAAGACGCTAAGGAAAGAGGAGGTTTGGGTTTACCAGATTTGAAATTATATTTTGATGCTTGTTGTTTGGTCTGGCTAAAAGAATGGGTGAACCTTTAGAATAAGAGGCTACTTGAATTACGTTTTGGACGGCATGGTTACCTATGGTATGACAGGTTAAAGTAAATGTTGATTTCAACAACCATTTTGTTAGACGTGCCATTCTAAGAGTTTGGAATAAATATAAAACAAGGTTTTCAATGAAGGTGCCTCTATGGGTTTCTCCACAGGAAGCTTTGTTTAGAAAAGAAATGGTGACGAAGCTGAACTGGTGGACCTATGGCAAAATAATATCTTTTAATTTTGGTGACCCTACCCTCAAGTCTAAGGGGGAGTTAGAATCAGAAGGTCATATCTGCCATTGCTTTACACATTTACACCTGAAAGATTTATATTAGACAAAAAGTTTGACTTTGTTAAAATGAATTGAAAATCCAAATATGTGGTAGTGATGAACATATTATTGCTAAGGTCTATAAAATGTTATTGAATTTAAATCTGTAAAGCACTGTATCATTCAGTGGGCAAGGAACTTTGGATATAATGTAATGCTAAGAACAATGGGAGAATATGTGGAAGAAAGGTTTAAAATTTACATTAAATTATAACTTAAAATAAAATTTCTATAAGATGATATATCATTGGTATTTAGCTCCAGACAAGTTGTCAAGAATGTATAAAGGCATTTCAAATAAATGTTGGAAATGAAAACGTAAAAAGAGGCCTTTTAACATTTATGGTGGACCTGTGATAAAGCAAAAAAATATTGGAGTAGGATTCATATTCTAATACAGAAAATTCTTAAAGTGAACATAAAGAAAAAAACAGAGACTTTTCTTTTGGGCTTCTTTTCCCCTTCTTTTCCTCACTTTTCCCCTCCCTATTTTTGCTACTATTTGCTTTTGTATTTTTTTGTATGTTATAAAGACTTGGAAATTTTTTTGGGAACTTAGATGTTATATATATTGATGGCAGCAAGACTACTCTATGGACAGAAATGGAAGGACATTTTGATCCCGACAATGGACAAATGGTTGCAAAATTGATGGACAAATGGCTTCAGAATTGATGGACAAATGGCTGCAAAGTTGATGGAGTTAGCAGAGATGGCTAAATTGACTTCTTTGATCAAAGAAAAAAACACAATTACTTTTGTTTCTACTTGGAAACCGCTTCTGGACTTTGTGCTTCAGGGGGGAAAAAATGAAGCTCTGATTTTGGGTTTTACTGATTAGATAGATTCATTGTTACAGAAATCGCTAGTTTAAACCTTTATGTAAAAGTAAAAAGTTGAGGTTTGATGTTAATGCCATGTTCTACTACACCAAAGGAAGTTGGGAGTCAATGCCTTTTTTTTCCCCTTCTTTTTTTCACTTTTTCCTTCTCTTTTCCCCTCCCTATTTTTCCTACTATTTGCTTTTGTATTTTTTTGTATGTTATAAAATAAACTAATAAAGAAACGTTAAGCAATGATGAGTAATTCATCAAGTTGCGTTGTGATGAAAAACAGGAAGAGAAAGTGTTATGTATGTTGCCTTGAGTTCCTGGTGGAAAAGCAGGATATAAATCTAACAAATAATTTAAAAAAAAATGTATCTGTTGGGAATGCAATTCCCAGAAGTAACAGCAGTGTTGGGAGATGCTGTCTCAACACATCTGTTTCAGAGTATATCAGAGGGAGGTTGTTCTAGCTTACTTAGTTGCTGTTGTTGTTTGCTAATCCTTTAGCTCTTTTAACTTTGGCTAGGACTACAATTGTCAGCTCTTTTTCATAAACAGGAATTCTGAACATTAGGTTCAAAATTATGTCATCTAGCTTTGTCCAAGTTAATACCTTCCAGATATGTTGTGTTTCAACTGTTAAAATTCTTAACTTAAACAATACATCAGGAAAGCACTAGATTGGGGAAAGCTGAATTAAGTCATAGAGCCATTCTATCTAGGGGTAAGAACTCCAATTGACTGTAAAAATATAAATATCAGCTAGGAGGTAAAACCAGACAATTATCCTTTGTTACAAATGATCTTCCTTCACTTCCAGTTGTTTTGCACATCTTTTTCCTGTTAGCTGGTTTTGCACATCTCTGAAAGTGGGAATAGCATTAGGATATAGATGAGGTTCCTGATGCCAAAAGTATTGCTGGATTTGCTAGTGTTTATGATCTTCTCATAACTCTAAAAATTATTAGGATACAAATGGCCAATGGTTTTAATCAACAATAATAGCAACAAAAAGATCCATTTTCTTTGCCAAAATGACCATATAATAGATATTTTATGTGCTGAGCAAACATGAGTCATAGTCCATATGGCAATTTTGGAAACAACTAATACATTGCTCCTAAAGCCTCTGGGATGAGCTTTCCAAGTTTTTCACATGTAATCGATGGTGATTAGAAGAGGATATGAATCATTATACCACATAAGACTGCTTAATCTCATTTGTGTGTGTGTATGTATGTGTGTGTGTGTGTGCAAGAATCTCCAATTTATGAGCAGAGATTAGAATGGAAAAATGATTACAACAGCTTTACTTTTTTAAAATATTAAAATGAATATTAGGGCTTATTAATATCATTTGATGGGATATGACACAGGCTGTTGATCACCTAAAGATACTTTCCTTCCAAAGCAAAGGACAAGACGTTTCCTACCACACAATCCTAGCTGGTGATACTCGGCCTCTTCCAGCATATTGGAACATGGTATAGTGTACCATCTTTCAACATCTTACTAGCATTTCTGTTCCTCCAGGTTATGTCCTGTTGCTGACATACATCTGACAAAGAGCCAAGGAGAGTCTATATGATCCAGTAGTAAGAACAATGGACCTAGATTTTGGTCCAATTTCCCAGGCTCAGCATTGCATTTCAGCCCTCTCAGGGGTGCTTCTCATGTTACTTTTGAAAGATACAGATGTGTGCACTTTTTCCTCGAAGAAGTGAGCAACCCTAATGTGGAAATCATAAACTACCTCCTTTATTTTCCTCCCAGCAAGTTCCTTGCATTGGTTTTGAAGGTTTTCCAGATGTGCTGTATCCAGGGGATGTTTACATATGTATATAGGGCATACCCCAACTGCAACACCCATTGGACTAGATCAGGAGTAAAAGAATATGAAAGAAAATTGTAATAATAAAAGTACAGTTGTCTTCCAAAACCAAAAAAAAATATCACTAATTTTATTCTCCCATATTTCTGAACTGGTATGCTATGATGATGCTTAAGGGGGGCAGAATTCTATAACAGAACAAACCATTTGAGATACAGTTCCAGGTTCAGTTCTTATCATCCTTTTGATTTTGGTTTAATTTTGTACTTAGTATTTTTGATATTGTAAGAAAAAGCAACCTTGAGTGTTGTAACAAATCAAAAGGTGGAACATTAATTAAAAACCAGTCGATCAATATCTCATTAAGAAGAAGGCAAAAGCTGGAACTGAAATTGTGAAGAATCACACTACTCACAGCAGGGAATAATAGGTGAACTCGGGAATCCAAGACTGTTTTGTAGCAATTTTGCATTTTAAAAGCGTGGCATGGGCTTTCAAAGAAAATGGCTGCTATAAAGAAACTTATCCCCAGATATTAAATGATGGCCACACTGTGTATGGATCCAGCCATAAAAGACCAATTGCCCAGGGAACAACCACGCTGTCTGGCACACAGCTTCTACATCCTCAAACTAATTTAAACTTTTTTCTTTAGGTGGTGAGGAGGACAAGAGAAGCCTATTTACAAACATAGACTGCTAATGCAATTTAGCTCTCAGGCATTTTTGTGAATAAAAATTGTACTGGGGGCTGATCCTTTGCTTTGCTGGAAAGGGTGATATTTAAGCTTTTTTTAAAAAAAAAGAGAGAGAGAGAGAAAGAGAGAGAGAGAGAGAGAGAGAGAGAGAGAGAGAGAGAGAGAGAGAGAGAGAGAGAGAGAGAGAGAGAGAGAGGAGGAAGTGGGAGATGTTTACAAGGGCATTGAATCCTCCAGATTCCATTTTTGGAATCTCAGGGCAAGATGAACAACAGCTTAGCTTATCTATGTCTCACATATCCACCTTCCTTGAATGATAGCCATGAAATAAGGCTGGACTGTTGTCAGGCACAAGAGACCAAAACCACACATGTAGAGTTCAAGCTTTATTGTGTTCTGCCTATAATACAGGAATCTCCCCAGTCTACTTGCCTTCCCTTGAGAACAGATAGACAAGGTTCCATGGAGCTTAAGAGTTCAATCCTGGAACTCTTGTGGCTGCATAGTGAATCAAGGCTAATTCCCGGCTTGAGTCCTCCTCTTGCCTGGCTGGGCTTTTTCCAATAACTGTTGATCTAAATGGACAGGATAATATATAGGAAAAGAGGAAATATTTCTTCCAGAATGTCCCAATGCTTTTGGTACTGCAATTCCTAAGGAGCAGACGGGAAACCCTGAAAGTTACAATTTTCAACTAATTTGTAGAGTATCAATTGGGAAAAGCTTTTGGGTGAGGGAAATTCATCTCTGATACAAAAGAGAAATTATGGGAGTAGGTTCTTTAAAAATCAGAAGAACTAATCAATGAAGCATTAATGATGCTAAAATAACCCTAAAGAATTAGCCCAGAAAGTTTTTTAAAAAATTAATATGTCACAAAACAAGAGCAAAATATTAATTGAATTGGAGAAAGAATACCCATTTACATTTGGATTTCATGTAAATTAAATTGGCCAATATTGGTTTCCTAAGGCATATCATTTAGGTACCACATACCATACAGAATAATTCAATTCAAATAATATACAAGTTCTTCCCCCCACTCAACCCCCAAAGACAGAGTTTGAAAGCTACTTTTGTATTTTTTTGCATATGCACTAGGGATCTACATCCTGTATCGCAGGAAATATGGTTTCCTGTACAATCATATTCATTCTGAGAGTTTAAAGGCATTATAGTAAGTGGAGTGACAGATTACATGACATCAAGTCAGGGTTGATGCTTAATGACCATAAAGGTAGACTTTCTCCAGGATAATCTGTCTCCGCCTGGCCCTTCAGATCTTCTGACTCATTGTTTCTATATTCAAGTCCATCCACCTTTTGCTGCTGCTCATGTTCTGCTTCGCTTTCCTTCCATTTTTCCTAGCTTCACATGATTTACAATCACATGATTTCCCATTTAGCAACTGCTTCGCTTAGTGATGGAATTTATGGTCCCAGCTGAGGCCACTAAAGGAGGACTACCTGTAATAAATTATATTTTTCAAACACTATTTTGTGATACAAAACACATGAAAATGCTAGAACAAGCATACTAGTCTAGAGCTAAATTCAATATATAGCTAAAATCCAAAGGAAGTCACCAAACCTTGGAGGGAAAAACCCCAGGAAATGTTAGCTGTCTCATATAATGTCATTATCTATTATGGCCCTTAGTCACCCAATATTAATGACAAACCTGATAACTCAAAACATTCCTAGAATAAAACCATATACAAAACAGAAACATATACCTCATCCTCAAGAAACAAGAATCTCATACTTCCCCACTTTCCAAAATCCTGCCAATCTCTTGAATTATTCCTGTATTAATGAATAAGCCCTTTTAAACATTATGGTCTATTCCCATTTAAATAAGTGTAGGGATTTCACTGCAAAGGGGATGCATTTAAAGGCTTTCCTTTGTTTTGTTGCAGCAAATGATAGTTACAGTGCAAACTTTAAAAATACCTTTACGAACGTATTGGGGAAGAAAAATTACTTTGGATGTGCATCTAATTGTTTATTACAGTGGAAAGTCTGTGTAAAACCAGTGGATTAGCTTTATCAAAATATTGATCCCTGTAGCAGGAAAGAACAAATCTTGTGGTTACAGTTAACATATCTAGGCTGCAAATGTCTAGAGTTGTGTTTCTCAGCCTCAGCAGCTTTAAGATATGTGGACTTCAACTCCCAGAATGTCCCAGCCAGCATGGCTGGCTGGGGCATTCTGGGAGTTGAAGTTCACATACCTTAAAGTTGCTGAAGTTGAGAAACACTGGCCTAGACGGCCACTAAACAGCAGCTAATAATTTGACTGTTCTACATCTCTTTGCTATAATCTCGTGATAGCTGGAAAGGGTAATAATGCTGAACAGATTTCATTTCTGGGGGGGAAGGAGGGAACATTAAAGGTTTTATAACTACAGATTTATGCTGTGCTTATGGAACAATTGTATCCAAAAGGTCCTTCCAAAGACTTTGCTGAAGCGAAAGCCTCACGATTCTTCTTTAAGGCACACCATTAAGCATCTGTTTGTTAACTCAGCCCCTTTTGTTGATGTAACTGGAAATCAGCTTAGGCAGGAAAGTGGAGCAAAGCAGGCCCTTTCCATACAGGGCCTGTCAGGCACCCCATGCTCCAAAGGAAGAATCATCAGCTGCACCGGAGAGCTGCAAACAGAACAGCCAAACAGGCTGCAGGCTTGGGAGAGACCCCCATGCCAAGAACAGCAATAAATAACCTGTTCCAAGCTGATCTCCAAGTAGCAAGATGATTTCCAAGCTCGGCAGGGGCCTTTTCCTTCTTTGTCTGAAATAGTCAAATGGCCCTGGGATACCTTACGAAGGAAAAAGAAAAAAAATCACATTACACTGAGCCCAGCTGCATGAAAGGAATATTTAAAGCTGGCTGGCTAATGACCTCAGTGTGAAAAAAAAACAAAACTTTTTTTTTAAATCAAAACAACTCTGCAGTTGATATCAGATTTTTTTCCTCTACAATATAAAATCTTTGGTCATGTTGATTATCCTTGATCAGACCTGAATCATTTCACAATCCTCTAGGTTACGATTCAGAAGTATGTCTGTCTGCCTTTATTGTGAGATTTGTGTAATCCTACAGGACCTTTTAGAACTTCCTTCTTGAAAAAGAAGAACTAGGGGTGACATGATAGCACTGTTCCAATATCTAAGGCAGGCATGTCAAACTCGCGACGTCACGTGACGTTGCGCAATGTATCAGAGCTTTTTCTCCATTGCCGGCAATGGGGTGGGCGTGGTTTTGGGATGACGCGTCCATCCCGCAGGCCGGCAGTTTGACACCCCTGATCTAAGGGATTGCCACAGAAAAGAGGAGTCTACCTATTTATTCTCCAAAGCACCTGAAGGCAGGACAAGAAGCAATGGATGGAAACTAATCAAGGAGAGAAGCAACCTAGAGCTAAGGAGAAATTTCCTGACAGAACAATTAATCAATGGAATGACCTGCCTCCAGAAGTAGTGGAGACCATCTTTACAGCATCCTGATGGCATCTGTCATCAGGATGCTGAACTGCTTTTCATCTCATGGAATGGGATGGACTACCGAACAAGTTTGTTAAAAGAAACTGAATGCAATCTAGTTTATACTATGCCAAGATTATTTATGATGACAGGTAGTCCTCATTTAGTAACCACAACTGGGGCTGGCAACTGGATCGTTAAGCAAAGCAGTCGCTATGTGAAACCACAGCTATGCTTATTATCTTACTTCAGCTTTTCTTTGTTTTACAGATCTGGGAAGGTTCTGAGTGCAAGGATTGCTCACAAAGTTACTTTGTCATCACTGTTTTAACCGTTAATAGTCTAATTAGTTTTATAACAGAGACTTAATATTAAAAAAAAATTAAAAATATTTTTTTTAAAAATGCTTAGTTTTCTATGGCTAATGTTTTCTCAATTTAGGTTTAAGTGTAGCCTCGTATTTTAGTTTGGCTATTTTTTCCTTTTAATTTATTCAGAAATGTTTTTATCTGGACTTTATATTTCCTCCTATAACACTGTACTCAATTTTGGTGACCATTATAATAAAGGTGAGTTTCATTCCTGTAATATATATGTTGCAGTTTTAAAGTATGCTGTCAGCTTTATAGAAGTATAACAACTAACTCTGTCCTTGCATCATTTCCAAGCATATTTTCATCCATGCTATGCTAAGTGGTCACCGAGGTAGACAATCTGCCATTCAGATATTTGGAACTACAACTCCCATAAGCCTCACCTACCATAGCCAGTAATGAGCCATAGGAATTCTATTCATGTCCAAATTCATTCACAAATTCACTTGCCTCATGGTTGGCTAACAATGTTTGTTCACATATGTAATAAAATAATGAAAGTAGAACATAATAAAATCTTCCTTTCCAATAATGAGGATACATTTACGTAAAAGAGGGCAGAAAACATTTTTGTTCTCCAAGGATAAGTTGGTGCAAGTCAGGGTCTTTAGAAAACCAGTAGTTGGCATGATAGGGATCATATTCCAATAACACCTGCAGGGCCATAATAATTCTCTTCTGCAATTGAAAGGACGTGTTCTTACATTCAGGCTCCTGCAGATGTTCCTATAATAGCTGCTTTAAAACCCATTGTGTGGTAACTGCAACAACACAGGAAGCTGATCTTCTATAACATTCAGCTGATATTTCCAAACAGCATGCTCTTCATTTGATATAGAACAGTGATTCTGCATTAAATAGCCTTTTGAATTTGCTAGAATGTGAAGTCTTCAACTGGCTGTGAATGGGAAATCACTGTTCCCCTCCCTTCTTCATTCAGGAATATGAAGGGCTGGTAGATTTATATTTGTCTAAATAGGAATATGTTGTCTGTGCAACCTGGATGTTGTTTTATCAAATATTCACATTCATGTTAGTATGTCACTGTCCCTCTGAGGCCATAAAGAATTCACAGAGATTTTGAAGGGAAGGGGGGAAGGTTGCACTTGTGTGCCATTTCTCTGCTCAATACTAAGTAATAATACTATTCACTCTATAGTACTCAATACTAAGTAGCTTAATAATACTTACAGTAGTACTAATTCTAAACATTTGAAGATGGCAAACATGGCAAGACAATAAAGATAATCCACTTTCCTTGATTCTTCAGCACCATATTTCCATGTGTACCTGTCAGCCCTATCAGTAGATTAGATCAGGAATGAACTTCACAGAAAAGCTAAAACTACTTTTATTGAGATTGGTTGTAATAACAAAATCTTGAAAGTCTAATTGTGCTACACTTCCTCCCTTTCTTATAAACATGTCAATTAGGACCTGTCAGGCATATGCTATTTCCCCTTACTTTTCCAGGGCCATCTCATCCCTGTGATCAACGTAGGTTTTCTTTTTTGGCATTTGCTTTTATTCTGTCTGAGAATGTTTTCCACTCTCTGCATATTTCAGTGAAACCATCTTCCCACAGTAATTTTCACCTAGGAGAAATAGATTTTCTCCATGATTCTCGTGAGGAGTGCTCCAGAAATAAGGAATACAAAGGCATTTATGCTCACAGATTGTCAAGTTTTTGTTTTCTTTTCTTTTTTAGGAAATTTTAATGGTGACCCTATCCTCAAGGCTAGTCAAATAATATATTTTTATAATAGTTTTTATTTTTATAATGATTGTTCTTATATATTTGTTTTTATTGATTATTGTACGCTAGATGGAGATGCTTTTGTGAGTTGGGCAGCCATATACTGTAGCAATAGCACTTAGACTTATATACTTTAGCACTCTCTGAGTAGTTTACAATGTCAGCATATTGCCCTCAACAATCTGAATGCTCATTTTACAAACCTCAGAAGGATGGAAGGCTGAGTCAACCTTGAGCCATTCAGGATTGAACTCCAGACTGTGGGAGGAGTTAGCCTGCAATACTGCATTCTAATCACTGTGCCATTAGGCCTCTTTTAAATGAGGGAAATAAATAAATAGAACGTCTTTTGGAGGAAGTATTTCCATTTTTATTACAATATCACAGAAAATATTTAAAGTACTTTTTCCAAGACAAACAACATTAAAAGCTTGTCCATATGTCTACTAGAATTCAAGTCACATTTTAGATGTACAGTACATTGTAAACAATTAGATACAAAACTCAGAGGGAGGAAGAAAATGTATAATAGAGTGCACAATTTGTACAGGGACAAAGAGATGACAAACCTAATAGGAATTTTAAAGGCATGTGTGTTGTTACGTCTGCTCTAATGGTGGTACTTCATCAATCATGTCTATTATCTCTAAATATAAAAATCCCCTCAAACTTAATTCCTGGTGACCCAATAGGCACATTCATGCCATTTTATTAGCAACAGCACAGAAGTGATTATTGCCTTCTTCTATGGCACTGCTTCTCAATCTAAGCAACTCTGTAGACTTCAATTCCCAGAATTCCGCAGCCCACCTTGAGAAATATTGTTCTAAAACAGGGACGTCAAACTGTCAGCCCGCAGGCCGGATGCGTCACGTGGAAGCTGCACCCACCCCCGCTCCGTCAAGGGGAAAAAAGTCACGATATGTCGCGACATGTCACGTGATGCAGCGAGTTTGATACCCCTGTTCTAGAATGACTTTTAACTTTCTGATCTAACATAAAGCTAGAGTTTTCTAGTGACCTCTCATCTAAATACTAACCAGGATGACTCTGGTTAGCTTTTAAGTCTAAACAAAATCAGTCAGGTGCTACAAATAAATTGAAAATTTGCAAGTCATCTTTCAATGACATGCACAAACACAAATGCAACGGTTTGTTGTTTTGTATCATTGTGCTTTTTGGGCATTTAAAAATTAACTATTTTGACAACTAAATGTAAGGAGAAAGATTATATTTAATGGAAAATATTGGTGGAGTTTGGGCATAAAACGTGTGTTCTCAAAATTCTGTGTCAGCTAATGATATTTTTACTGATCATTAGTTGTTAAGAATGTGAATAGCAAGTGTAAACATGAATTCTTGAAAATCAGTCCCACTGAGATCAGTGAGGCTCATTTTAAAATCTGACTTTAAATCTTTCACAAGCCCTTTGGGTGGATTTGAACACACTATGAACACCAAGTATGTCATGCATTCTTCACACAATTAGTTATATTTCCAGAAGTAAATAGAGAAATACACCAAGGGAATTATATGGTTCTAGCAGTATGTTTTCTGTCAATTTCCACCGTGTGTTATTGGATACACATTTTAACAAAGAGGACAAAAACACTTGGATACTCTCCCAGATTGAGTCCAGAGTTTAAATGTTTGCACTGCTTTCTGTGTGGCTTTACAATCCCTATAGTCCCAGATCTTAAAGGACGGCCTTGGTTAGATTTATGCTGCAACCAAACAGAAAGGGAAGACAAATGATTCCTGTTTGCAACTTTTCCGTTTTAGCAGGCTTTCACATTTTAATAAAGTAATACATTTATAAATCCATGGATTATTGTGGTATACATAATTTTTTTAAAAAAAAATCAAATCTCAAATCTAACTAATAAAAATACAGCAACATCACAATAGTAAACTCACGAGTCCAAAATATATGGATGGCAAGTTAAATGTTATTGAGATTCAAAGATGATTGAGTGAACAGGTAAGACCCTGAAATGTCAGGGTCAGTTTTGAATCAACTGGTTTACACATCCCATAGCCAGGATACTAAGAGTAAGAAGGTCCTTTTCCACTTCTCATACCTAATGATGAGAAGAGAGAAGAGCATACTTGGACAACCTTAATATTGACCAATTCTGTACAGATCTCCATCAGATTTTGCCATCCCACTGCATGTAGAAAAAGAGTAGATAATATGATACCTGTGAACTTCAACATGTCCTCAGATGCCTCTACTAGATTGTCTGGCTCATTTTAAAAAAAATTATTATTGTTTTAATTACCTTAGCTTAGGAAAAGTTGAAATCATCAGGCTACAAAGCAAAGCACTAATTTCAATAGCCACAATAATTTTCAGGAAGGCCATTAAGCCCCACATTAACTCTCAGTTGGAGGTAAAGAGCATCCTGGTAGTCCTACTTCACCTTCTGGTAATTATGGATTTTGGAAAAAGTCATGCCCTCTATACAGTGGTGGGATTCAAATACCTGAACATCCGGTTCTTTGTGTGGATGCAGGCCTGGGCCTCCAAAGCCTAGAACGGACTTCCGGAAGTGACATCCATGCACTTCTGGTGGGCCGTTCTAGGCCTGGGAGGTCTAGAACGGACTTCCAGAAGCAACATGGATTCAGCCAGTTCTCGGAACTCAAGAAAATTTAGCTACCGGTTCTACCGAACTGGTGTGAACCGGCTGAATCCCACCACTGCCTCTCTAGCAATCATTTTGTACACAGGCGAATCTCTCTTGGCAGCTCTTTTTTTAGTATACCCACCACATGCCCAACAAATTAGACCACAGTGAAAAAAGATCATCTAGTACTTGGAGTAAAGCTGTAGGTATCATGATAGCAAGATGGACAGCATATAAGTTGTATAAATAAATAAATGATTCACACATTGAATTTGGAGCCCAAATATCTGGGTACTAATACAATCCCTTAAAACTCATGTTTGGTCTTTCCCATCTACAAGTTAGTTCCTGTATTCTTCACTAGTTATGACTTCCATGTCATTCTCAGCAGCCCCATATCTAAATAAACTAGAGAAGACAATGTCAATATACCAACTACTATGACTAAGTTATCTCTGTCTAGGTATAGTTGTAAACAATACGCCAATTAAAGCTAGCCTAAAGCACTCTGGTTCGGAATGTAGAATAGAATAGAATAGAATAGAATAGAATAGAATAGAATAGAATAGAATAGAATAGAATAGATCTATTACAATCTATGACCAATTACAGGGAGAGAATAAGAGAAATAAAGAGTACAATGAAATGTAATAAAACATCCATATGTATATAAGTAAGTAAATACATTGGTAAATTTAACATAACGTAAAAATTATAGACATAGAATCTTAATATAGTTATTCAATATAACAAGGAAAATGACTGACACTGACTCTCAAAATATTATTTGTTGTAACAGCACTGTTAAGGACATACAGCAGCAACAAACCAAAGTTGGATTAGGAACATATTCCAATTAAATGATACAAATGATCACTTCAAACATTTTTGTAAAAAATAATCTGAATAACAATGCAATGTGTCATTTGGCATTTAGTTGTTCAAATGAACTAGAACTTCAATAAATACCTTGGGATTGTGCCAAGTTACCCTTCTGTTCCCCACCTAGTGACCTGCATAGCATCATGCAACCCGATGTACATAATACTGCTGCTCATCCAACTTTTAGACTATTGGGACAATTATTCACATCCAAGCACGTTTGGACAAGCATCTTCTTGACATTGCTCCAAGTTGATGGTCTAAATTAAATCTTTCACTCAATAACAGATGACTCCCTCCTATTGCTATGTCCAAACCTCTTTCTCTGCATGGGTGTTTCTTAAAAATATGAAGTAGTGACTTTTCTATGTAATAGGAGAACTTAATGGAAAAGTCATTTCCCCAGTTAATACTGACAGCTATTCTTAGGCATTTCAGAGTGGGATAACTGTGCTTTACTCCAAAATCAAATGCTTTTGATTAGGGTTATAATGGGAATTACAGCCAAAAACAAGAGTTGGAGCTTAATACAGAGAAAATCAGAAATGTATGTATACTTATCAGCATTTACCCGGGGAAAAAATTCAGAGGACTTCTTGATTTATATTATTTTAAAAATAAGATGTTCAACCACTGTAATTCTTCAAAATTATTCCTGCAACTTAAAATCTGTGTGTGATGCTTCAAACACATGATGGGAAATATATTGCCCTCCAGATATTACTATACTCTAATTCCCAACATCCCTCTGTTGAATAGGGTTGCTGGAAGTTTTACTTTAGCAACATCTACTGGGTTACACTTTCCTCAGTACTTTAAAAGAACTTCATTGGTATGTTTGGCAGCTACGGGCTCAGACATGTTCAGATGTTAGAAAATAGGATGCACAAAGAAAAGACAAAGTCCTACTGTATCTAATCCGAGTGCTGAAATGAAGCTGTGAGATATACAGCTAAACCCATCAGGAGACCCAACGGGATCAGGAACCCTGTATGCAATCATGCTCAAGTAAAAGCACAGAGGGTTGTAATTAACTTCAATGCTTTTGGAATCTCTCTTTAGATCTTCATCATGTCCCTTCCACATGTTCACTTTCCAAGCAAGTTAATAGGAGTTCCATGCCTTTAAAATCAGATGCCTTTTCTCTGTTCCTCTCTACTTGATCCCATATTCAGAAAGTTCTGAGCTAAACAAAAAAAAAAGCTCACTCTGTATTAGGGAACATTTTGGGGTAACCTAGTCTAAATATTGTTCTTTTATAGACTTCCCCCCCCATGAGACAATAGAGCAATCACTTCTCTGTGTGTGTAAAAGAAAGGATGCTAAGTTGAGCTGCAAACTATAGGCCCCTGCAGTGAAAAAAAAAAGATTTATGATACTTGAAGATAGGGTTTGTAATCTGAAGTCCATTTCCTCAAAATAAAATTCCTGATTTTGGCTGCTGTTAATTTTCAAAATCAAATTATACCGTCAAAATTAATCTTCATCTTCAGCAATTAATATCCAGGTTTCCACATACTAGGGAAATATTTTTTTCATTGAAGAAGAGAAATAGATCAGAGCTACCATATTTTGTAGCTCTCAAAATTCCTTCTACTTTAGTAACTCTTCAGCCATAAATTCAATTTGTTTATAATCCATAAACCCTATTCCTCTAAAAATTGCCTGATTTGTTTTCTGATTGATATATATTGGCCTAATTCACATTCTGTAGTTTCATATCAATGTTTGTGCTCCACAATATCTTTCAATAACTTTCTAGCTGATGCATACAAACAGAACACACTATTGTTGAACGGTATTCCCATGTGCTATATGTCACTTTATAGATTAATAATGGTATATATTCAGAAAGCAATAGGCAGATGTCACACTGGCATTCTTCTATTACTGCTCTGGTTAACAGTTCTACTCTCATTGGTTAAACACTTCTGCAGAATTAAATATAGCGGAAGTACAGTATATTAATGGACCCTAAGAAAAACTGCAAAATTGCAGTCTATATACTGGGGGATAGAGTTTTTTCTTCGCCAATATGTATTAATCATTACTTCATCAAGGGCACTTCTAAATCCAAAGTAGCATACAAAGCTCATCAAAGTCCTCACATTTATGTTAATGTACTATTCGCTGGGGGTAAGATAAGAAGCTAAAGGTTTTCTTCTTCCGCCTCAATAAAACAACAACAACAGTCCAGTTGCCTTTTAAAGAAAGCACCTTTGAGTCCCCTAAATTCTCTGGTAGGATATCAAGATCCCTCTTCCCCCACATCCACAACCCATATTTTTATACTAAAATAAATGCAATCAAGTAAAGGAATGATCAGCCAGCAAAGCAGGCAGATGAAGCTGAAGGCAACTGGGACACATCATATAGCATAAGGCACAACGAGGAGGATTGCCCCTATGTGAATAGAGAATGTAGACTAGAATAGAGCTGGAAGGGACCTTGGAGGTCTTTTAGTCCAGTCCCTTGCTCAAGCAGGAGAACCTATACCATCTCAGACAGGTGATTGTCTAGTCTCTTCTTTAAAATCTCCAGTGATAGAGCGCCCATGATTTCTGGAGGCAAGCTGTTCCACTGATTGATTGTCCTCACTGTCAGGAAGTTTCTCCTTAATTCCAGGTTGCTTCTCTCTTTGATCAGTTTCCAAACATTGTTTCTTGTCCTTCCCTCTGGTGTTCTGGTGAACAATGTGACCCCCTCTTCTTTGTGGCAGCCCCTCAGATACTGGAATACTGCTATCAGGTCTCCCCTATTTCTTCTTTTCTTTAGCCAAACCCAAGTCCTGCAGCCATTTTTTGTATGTTTTAGTCTCCAGGCCTTTGATCATCTTAGTTGCTCTTCTCTGATTTTTTTCCAAACTCTCAACATCTTTTTTGTGATATGGTGACCAAAACTGGCTGCAGGTGTGGTCTTACTAGGGTTTTATAAAGTGGTACGAAGAGGATATAGGCATTGAGGGTTTTATGCGAAAGTGAAGAAAAGGCAATAGTAACTGTTAGGGGATGAATTGGTGAGTCAGAATTGTTCTTGAAGTGAAGCCAGCCAATCTGAAAGAAATACTGTTCCGAAGGAATATCCCCAATGCCATATACATATACTCCTCTATGATTTTTTTCCCAGATGAGCACTCTGGAGGCCATAAGCTTGAAGCAGAGGATTACCCCATAAAGCCTCTGTTGCTTGCAGGCTCTGGAAGGAAGATGCAGGAAGAGTTTGCAGATGCCAAATGTAGCTTCCTGCCCTGAGAAATGTAATATAGGCTGCAATATATAGACCTTCCATGTGTTTGAACGGGGTCTCCAAGCCCTAGGGCCACAGACCAGTCATGGTCCGTGGCCTGTTAGGAACCTGGCCATACAGCTGGAGGTGAGCAGGAGGCGAGTGAATCTGTGCATGCCCACGATCTAGGTTGCATGTTCCTCCTCTTCCCCCCTCCCCAGGTCTGAGGAAAAATTGTCTTCCATGAAAACAGTCCCTGGTGCGAAAAAAAATGCTGTGTTTGAGTATGAAGGGGGTGTAATGACTAGCTTGAGATTGTAAATTGGGATGAAGCAAGAATTTGTTGCATGCTACTTCTATTGGCAGAGCAAATTAAATCAGCAGAATCTTTACAGGGATTGTGAAATTGTCCAGGAACCAAGTAGAAAGATTAAGATCAAGTTTACTAATAAGCATGGAGAATCAAGCTGGGCAGTACTTTTACAGGGATTGTGTAAATAAAGTGTGGACAATCTGGTAATCTCCAAATGCTAGACATATGGGAGACTCAGAATACAAAGTGGGAGGTTATTTTTTCCTTGAAGAGAGTTTAGCAAATCAGCCTCCATTTTAAAATTCTGTTAAGCTAACAGTTGCTGTAAAGTTTTCATGTTTCATGTTTCCTGCCAAAGAATGATGAAAATCTGTTCCACCAGTCTTCAGCAATACTGTCCAGAAGACGTTCCAGAGACAGAAAGAAGAGACTCAAAAGCTACAAGCAAGCAGAGTGCCTTAGATTATCATCACAAGCGTAATAGGACAGAAACTGATCTATCTATCATCTGTCTGTCTATCTGTCTATTTATTTTTACATTCAGTTTTGCAAAACTTAGATATCAAACTTCAAAAATGGAATCTTTACAATTTGTGTCAAGTGGTTGCTAGTCTGAGCAGCAATGTTCTATCTCAACTCTTCAGGCAGTCAGAAGATTTTCTGAAATACTTTAAAGAACTGAATAAAGAGAAGATTGCTTAGATTCTGATTTTTACAACAGACCTGGTTAAAAACAGACTTGCATATTTACTGGGTTTTAAATAATGTCTATTTGGAGGGCAATTAGAACACCTGACTCACATGTCCTAAGATATATCATGTTTAAGTTGCCATATTGACTAAAACTGGTTTGCAATTGTGGCTTTTGGCATATTGACCCAAATGGGCCACACTGATCAGTAATGTCGTTACCATGAGTAGGAAATGCTGTTTGTGGCATGGATACAACTACAGTGATTGGTAATCTATCTGCATTTTCTATATCTTACATTTATAGTCTAGTGACTAAAGTCAGGTTGGATGGCAGGAGCAATACCTGTCGGCCAACTGCTGAAACTATGGCATACAAACTACCGAGAATGTAAGAAGGAATGTAAGAAGGAAGAAATATTAAACAGATGGAGGAATGGAATGGAATGGAATGAGGAAGGAAGGAAGGAAGGAAGGAAGGAAGGAAGGAAGGAAGGAAGGAAGGAAGGAAGGAAGGAAGGAAGGAAGGAAGGAAGGAAGGAAGGAAGGGTCTAAGAGAACATCATTAGTTCCTAGATGTGAATAAAGGTGGTCTTATCTTATGGAGTAGAGTTAATGAATGCAGGCAGAGAAGTAAAGATGTAAACTTAATTATGAACTAGAATAAGAAACAAGAAATATATCACTGTTTTCTTTTTTTAAAGCATTTTTGTTCCTTCTTCCTGTTACTTCCCATTGATTGCAATGGAAGGGGGTTAATCTACAGTTGATTCATACCTGCTGTAGATTTAACTGCCAGTTTCAGTCCTTGATGGATGAAGCAATGTTAGAAATGCACCCTTCTGAGCATCAGTCACACTTGGAGTTGAGAAGAAATTTTTCATCCATCTCTGCTCTCTGCCTTCAGGTAGAAACTCTGAGCTTTGTCTTAGTATATTGGTTTGCATTTTAAATTTGATACAGTCTTTGATTTCTTTATTTTTCAGACCATTCTGGTAAAAAATTGCTTTGTTGGGAAGGGAGAAGTAGGATTCTGCCAAGAAAGACTTTTTAGTGAAATCATTAGAGGATTCATATGGTTTGGCTATGGGAGGAGAAAAACCAGCATAAAATAGTTGCTCATGCTTTTTACTAAGTGGCTTTGGATTCTTCCCTCCCTCTCATAAACACATTCCAAGAAGTCTTAAATGATGTTCAAAGTTCTCAGCATGAGGTTTAGGTCTTTGGAAATCAGAAATTATAGCTATAACTGTTGACTTTACAGCCAGGTAGGGGTCACTGCTGTTCTATGAGCTGGTTTCTTATATAAAACAAGTCACAGCCTTGGACTGAACAAACATTGGCTTGAATACCGTCTAAATTAAAGTGAAGGGCAAATGTACACAAGATGGTTATGATTAATATGGCTTCACAATAAATTATATTTTAGAACCCTATAAAAAGCAAGGCTAGTTTTCACAGGAACAATAATAGTAAGAGCAATACTACAACAATCATTCCTATGACAGCATGTTCAGTTGCTTCTTTCAACAATGTTTTCATTGCCTTCAGTTCTAAAATCCTCTACATAAGACAGAACTTATCTGTATAATTTAAAAGCCTTCTCATCACAAATTGGCCAAGAAGGATTTCTATTACAGTTCTGTGAGTCCTTCACACCCATCTCTCCCAACAAAGAAGCAAAAAGAATGAAGAATTGGAGAGAGAAAAGGAGAGATTTGGAAAAGTTAGATTAACTTAAAATGTGGGTTAAGTCTTATTTTCCTGTTTGAGGGGAAAGGGTAATATATGGGAATCGGTGACAACTAACAGCTCAGAAATCAGGATGTTTTGTTATGGAATGCCTTCCTTGCCTCATTCCGTACAAGCAATCACTCTTTACTCACTTGTTTGTGCTGGCTGCAGAACCCATCCCAGCAAATCTGTTAGTTCATGCCTAACTGTGCATCACTTCCAAAAAATAAAATGTTGTGGGCATATTTCTTTCCCTTCACTCACTCTGGACAACCGATCTCTCTTGGTGTTTTCCAATGCTAAAATTGCCTGGAGAAAGACTTTGCAACCGGAATTCTCTTGTTTATTTCTTACAATAGTTCTGCTGTAATTGTTTCCCCCAAATCAATAGCTGTTTGTTAGAGTACCAAGCATACCACAAATGAACAGGAACATACTTCATTTGTATGTTATGATTCATTCCTTTATTAAGGGGAAAAGAGGTTTCCTTCAGTAGATCATTTTTCATGCCCCTAAGCTACTTTATTTCCTACTGGACTTTAAAAAAAAAAAAATAAGGGCAAAATTTTATTGTTTTCCAGTCACTTGAGGCTGAATTTTACCTTTAGGTAAAATTGGGGGTAAAACTCTTCTATCTCAATGTTTTACTGGTTTTTAATGGAAATCCTTCCATCTCAGATTTTGACAGGAAAAACAATGCAGTGGGTCATTGGTAGACATTAAAGACAAAACAGCCCAGTGAAAAAAGTAAGAATTTAGGAAAAGAAAAAGAGTAAATAAAAAAAAAACACCCCATTTCTACCGGGTTTCAACAGAGCTCATTCTGCATATCAAGCAAGCGTTGCAGCCACTGCACCCCTGAGAAAGACTTGTCAAAATAGCTGCAGCAAATCTTGAGAGGGAAAAAAGAAATATTGCACGTATGTGCAATACAATGCTTTATCTGTGTAAATAGATTTTTATGAAAATATATTTGTCCTGTAAGAGAGCCCAAAGAAAGGGAAATGATCGACAACTGTCCTGAAAAGTAAAGTTTGAGATGGCACAGGAGCAGAGGTATCTTGGGAGCTTGGACTATCATGTTGGGCTAAAAGCATCTCTGTCCAGGATAAGTTTTTCTTAAACCAGCTTAGCTGGCATTAGAACAGGATTGGAACAGTTAAAGGATACAATGTGGATACGTTTTAAGATTCTGAGATTGTATTGATACTGAATTATTTTCATCTTAAAAAAACACTAGAAATTTTATTTACTTGTCAAATGTGCCTGTAGACAGCACACAATAATAGATAAAAATATAAAAACAATGGATATAAATAAAAAGTCCTTAGTAATAAATATCCTTTAAAAAAAAAGTCAGAATGAGAGAGAATAAGAAATGCCCCCCCCCCTTCAACAATTATTATTGTTTGTCACACAGAAAACCTGATATTTAGATAGATTGGCATTTTTGTCCACCTATCAAGTCTCTGCCAAGGATCTGGGATAGGCAACTATTGTTGTTCGTTGGTGCTAAAGCTATTGTCAAAGAATGTAAGGTGTTCCAAGTAAACCTGGCTTTTGTGATTGATTGATGGTGATTTTGTCAATGCCAGTGGTGTTCAAATGGTGGGTTGTTTTTTTTTGTAAAATTGGACTGTTCAGGTCCAATAACTTCAAAAGTTCTAAATACTGGGAGAGTTCTTTAGGTATTGCTCCTAGGGTAGCAATCATGATTGTTATAACAATAGCTTTCTTTCTCTATAAGCATTCAACTTCAATCTGCATAAATCCTGTTCTTCCTTAGGCATGAAAACCCAGCTGAGTGATTTGGGGCTGGTCACTCTATCTGAGCCCAACCCACCTCACAAGATTGTTGTTGGGAATGCAGGAAGTAGTTGTATTATATACGTTCACTGTCTTGAGCTATTTATAAAAAAAATATTAAAGGTGGGATCAAAAAATCTTTTTAAAAAGGCTGAGAGGCGGGACCTGGCTGTTCTCTGAGCTTAGTTGTTTTCTTGAAGGCATTTCACTACCAAGTTAGGTAACATTATCAATGATAGAAAGCAGTGGGGTTTGCTCTCATTTTATACACTAGTGGCTTACCCTGTATATAAAAGGGGAACAAACCCGTGATGTTACCTAGTTTGGGTAATGAAGCATTTGCAAGAAAACAACCAAGCTTGGGGAGCACCCAGGACTCCTCATTTCAACCCTGAGCTACAAATATTCTCTTCTAAGGCTGATGGGTCAGGCCAATCTAGGGACTGGGGGTGGGGATAATGTTCCACAGGGCAGGCACCTTGGCAGAAAAAGCTTTCTTCTACACTTTTTTGTAGACTAGTCTCATAATATGAGCCTCTTGCTGGTCCTAATGGGACTGAACAATGTAATTAGAGAGAAGCCATCCCTCAAATAACCCAGTCCTATGTCATATGGGCAAAGGCAACCTTTATATTTCAAATATCGCCCTCCCTCTGTGTGTGTGTCGATGGGTGGGTGGATGTGTGTGAGTGTAAAAAGAGAGAGATGTATCCTTTGATATTTTCGATAGTCAGATAGAATTACTATCTATTCAGTCCAGCGTGTATTTATTCTGCTTTATTTATCTCTGTTATTTCCTTAGCGGTAAATTGCACAAAGCCCTCCCCCTGGTTATTGGCAGAAGCAAAAAGGAAGATTGGAAAGCTGTAGAACTTTTATCTCAAACAGCTGAAAGCTCAGCATTTGAACTCTTTTATGCTGGGGCTCCAAGGGGCCTTTTCTAAGCTCCGCCTCTCCTAATTTATGCCTTTCAAAAGCTAGCCAAGTTTCCCCTTGCCTTCACAAAGTGAAAAAGGCGAGAAGAGATCGTTCTTATCCAACCTATGATCTAAAAAGAAGTTTCTCCTCTTTTTTTTTCTTCATTTGAAAAGGATTCTGTGTGCTTAAATGTTTTGGGAGCTGGGAGAAAAAGTTCAGTTTTGTTTATTCATCTGGAGTTTTGGTGCTTCATTCACCTGAGATTTTTCACTGAACTCAGTGAGTTCACTTCTCAGCAATATGTTTAGCATTGCATGAAACTGAAGACATAAATATGCCTGGAGAAAGAATTGGTATCCATAACACAGTCAAGATATAAATATAACATTATGTACAAAATGTACTGAAGTATGCCATGGCACGGACAAACAGTTATAAAAATAAAGTTGCATTTTGTGACTAAAGCTGTGATCTTATACTAATGCCCTTGGGTATAAGATGTATTTGATCTCAGTTTTCCTTCTTGGAAAGCATGTGCAGGAGAGTGATCTAAGTCATTTCAGTTCTATGTTTCATCCTGGCATCAAACGGATTTTTTTAATGAATAAATAAATGAACAAATAAAGCAAGGAAAATAAATGATTGCAAAACCAAAGGATGGATGCTATGTATTTTATGTGGAATGAATCTGACTACTTTGATTCATTAAGTATACATTACACGGATAGTCTACTTAGAGATTATTAAATTCAATGGGGATCAAGAAATCAGGGAATTCGAGGAAATCCGTACAATTTTACAATCAAAAGAGGAAGAGGCCCAGATGAATTCGGTGCATCTGATGAGTCTTGAGAAGAGGACTGGAATCCCACAAGGCCAGCTTGGAGATAGCAAGCATACCAGAGGCTTGCAGACTTAGCAGCACCAGAAAAAGGATGTTGAAAGACTAGAAATGAAAGGATGGAGAGGAAGTTGCCATTCCCAGTATGAGAAAATTGCAAGTGGATTATAAAGGGGGGTCTTCATTAGGCCTTAGTGCGAGGGAGACCCAGGAAGGGAGTTAAAGTGGGTGTTAGAAGGTGAATGGAGCAAGTGTATATAATATCCAAGGCAACAGAAATGCATATCCTGTGCAGCTAAAATGTATGGTGCACACTTGTGGGCTGTAGCACAAGAAGCTTTGGGAAGGATAGTATATTGACCCACTTACAGATACACACCACAGGTGCAAGGAGTCTTTATTAAGGATTCTTGGCCTAAATTGGTATTTCCCAGCAATTCCCTGTGCCTGCACCAGCTCAACCCCAATGAGTTCCATAGGCTACTTAAATGAAGCCAATACTAGTCCTCAAGGCAAAGGCAAGTCCAGTCCACCAGGTAAAAGCAAGTTCCCAAGGCAAAGGCAAGTTTCAAGTCAAAGGCAAATCCACAGGCAAAGGCAAGGCAAGCAAAGGCAACAGCTGAAGAGACACAATATGAAATTCAAGGCAAGAACACACAGCAAGAAAACAAACACATTCCCAGCATCATCTCCAGTGATGGGATTTAATTATTATTATTATTATTATTATTATTATTATTATTATTGTTGTTGTTGTTGTTGTTGTTGTTGTTGTTGTTGTTGTTGTTGTTGTTGTAATAGGCACCTTGGGTGCAATCCCAAAACCACTAGAGCACCACTTGAACACCATTGACATTGAAAAATTCGCCATTAGTCAATTGCAAAAGGCAGCCTTACTAGGAACTGCTTCCATCCTGCGACGATATCTGTAATAACATCAAACATCCACATCTGCCTATCACAGGTCCTTGGGAAGGACTTGATAGGTAGACAAAAATGCCAAATCCAGTCTGAACATCTGGCTGACTGTGCAATTAATAATAATAATAACAACAACAACAACAACAACAACAACAATAACAATAACAATAACAATAACAATAACAATAACAATAACAATAACAATAAAAATAAAAATAAAAATAAAAATAAAAAAATAAAAAAAGGTTGGAAGGGACCTTGGAGGTCATCTGGTCCAACCTCCTGCTCAGGCAGGAAACCCTATACCATTTCAGACAAATGGGTGTCCAGTCTCTTCTTAAAAGCTTCACAGCTTCTGGAGGCAGCTTGTTCCACTGAATAATTGTTCTAACTGTCAGGAAATTTCTCCTTAGTTCTAGGTTGCTTCTCTCTTTGGTTAGTTTCCATCCATTGCTTCTTGTCCTGCCTTCAGGTGCTTTGGAGAATAGCTTAGAATATGTGAACAAGGCAGTTCTCTGTGTGGATGCCACTTCTGGAAGTCCATTCTGGTCCTGGGCAACAAAAAATTAGCTACCAGTTCTGCCGAAGTGGTGCAAACTGGCTGAATCTCACCACTGATCATCTCCCTTTGTCTGCTGTGTTAAATAGCCACCTTCTGGTGCAGCCCTTCAAGAAGGGCGAGGCTGCCTCCTCACTAGTAATCTGGCTGGCTGCTCTTGCCTTTTCTCTGCCCTACTTATTCTTGGATCAGGTGCAGAAGGCAGTTCCTCTTCCTCATTGCCAATGGGCTAAGCTGCATGCTTTCCCCACCTGAAGTCTCAGGCTGTCCTGCTGCAGCTGTGCTTCAGCTAAATCACTCTCAGACAGCTGCTTGGAGCCATTGACCAACTCCCCTCCTGATGTGCCCGGAATTGGTTCATCTTCCTCTAAGCTGACTTCTTAGAGGTATCTGGGGAAATGTCCAGGGGACAGATAGGGACAAAAAGAGGAATGCATTAGTGACAACCAATATGTAACCAGACAGAAAGCACTGGGTGGACTCTTCCAGAAGAAGGGGCCTATAATTAGTTCTTACTTCTGTCCTTTCTACATTTCCCTGGGGCCCAGGGGCTGAATAGCTGGCCTACTTGGTGTTCACCTGTTGCTGGTGGATGGCAGGTCGGTGAGCAATTCATCCACAATGTGATGTTGATGAGTATCTGGATTTGACTTAAGGTAATAGGAATCTCAGATTTAAATCCATTCGTAGCCACAGAAGTTCACTTGGAGTCAGTCACACATTTTCAGCCTAACTTACAGTATATACAGGTGAAACTCGAAAAATTAGAATATCGTGCAAAAGTTCATTTATTTCAGTAATGCAACTTAAAAGGTGAACCTAATATATGAGATAGACTCATTACATGCAAAGCAAGATAGTTCAAGCAAGATAGTTCAAGTTCATTTATTTCAGTAATGCAACTTAAAAGGTGAACCTAATATATGAGATAGACTCATTACATGCAAAGCAAGATAGTTCATAACTGTGATGATTATGGCTTACAGCTCATGAAAACCCCAAATCCACAATCTCAGAAAATTAGAATATTACATGCAATCAATAAAACAAGGATTGTACATAGAACAATATCGGACCTCTGAAAAGTATAAGCATACATATGTACTCAGTACTTGGTTTGGGCCCCTTTTGCAGCAATTACTGCCTCAATGCGGCATGGCATGGAAGCTATCAGCCTGTGGCACTGCTGAGGTGTTATGGAAGACCAGGATGCTTCAATAGCGGCCTTCAGCTCTTCTGCATTGTTCGGTCTCATGTCTCTCATCTTTCTCTTGGCAATGCCCCATAGATTCTCT
>NW_015386646.1:364244-372783 GCF_001527695.2 Protobothrops mucrosquamatus | reverse complement strand
CTAATTTTCTGAGATTGTGGATTTGGGGTTTTCATGAGCTGTAAGCCATAATCATCACAGTTATGACACATCACGGCTTGAACTATCTTGCTTTGCATGTAATGAGTCTATCTCATATATTAGGTTCACCTTTTAAGTTGCATTACTGAAATAAATGAACTTTTGCACGATATTCTAATTTTTCGAGTTTCACCTGTAACTGTGTCATACATCATGTATGTGGATCAAGAAATCTTAATTAATGTGATTCATACCCTTATCACTATGTGATTAGTTTACTGCAGCTCATTCAACATAGAGTTTCCTTTGACGATGACTCAAAGATTACTGTTGATTCAAAAGACAGAAGCCAGGATGCTATCAGTGGATTAAATTAAGCTGTATAATTCTTTGATCGCTACATTGGCTACCAGAATTGATTCTGGATTCAATCCAAAGTGTTGGTTATAAACTATGAAGTCTTACATGGTTTAACTCCTGGGTACCTATACGACTATCTCTCCCAGACAGATTCAACTGATTTGTGCATTCTTCCTGGGAAGGTATGCTGTGAGTTCCTGCTCCATCTGAACTGAAGACAACATCTGAACTCAACTCCAACTGAACTCAACCAAACTAAACAAACTGTTTCAAATAGTTACCGTATTCAACTTAATTTTGTCTTTAAATGGGATAATTGATAAAAAGTAAACATTAAATTATAATATTTTTGAAATGTAAACTTCTGGGAAGATTCGTGGACTTTACAAGACATTGACTGCCTATCTCTGATCTAATTTCCTTCAATTCTTCTAGTCTTTAACTGGTCCTTTCAGATGCTTCCCTAGTCTTGTTTTTGGTCCATAGAGCGAAGCCAACAATTGACTTGATGCCTACCATGACTTGAGCTTAGTAAAATTTTGGTGCCCCAATTGAACACTGTTGTGGAGGTGGTAGTGATCATCATTTATCTATCACAATTCTCATGAATCCTAAGTGGCTTACATAGGTAAATATGTCCAGTCCATTCAATCTTTGTTTTCCAGAATTCCATTGGATAATAATGTTTGTGCCTCCCTTTTTTTCCATCTTCCAGTTCCTCCTTAATCATTCACCTGTGGCTAAGAAATGCCAGATGGTTTTCCCACATCTGTGTGGTCTAAATGGCCTCTTCCAACTCTGTGATATTATCATTTTGAACCAACACTATGACAGTTTCACATCTGAATCATCCCAGGAAAGGTGGCGAATTTATTCAGGGCAACGTTGTCAGAAATAGCTGTCAAACTCCTTTGGAAGAAATGGCCAAAAATATCGTCATTTTAAAAGCTCAATCCAGTGGAAAGTGCCCATCCCACTACAGTTTCCTTCTAGCTATTAAGCCACTAAAAATAAGGGAAGAGCAACATTGCTTCTTTCCCAGCCCTAAAATGAGGATTTGCAGCTGGACCTCTCAAAAATCCATGACATAGTATGCTTTTTTCCTCTTAAAGAGAGAAAGATACTGTTTGTGTGTCTAATGTCCAATTACATGATTCTCTCCACATTTTTGCTTTGCACACTAATCTGGTCAGTGAGAGAATGTGTTGGCAGCTGCCCGATGACTTGAACCTGCCTTTGATTCTATTAGCTCTGTGTCAAGGACATTCCAAGTAATGTCAAGGGTAAAAGTTATTTTTCGCTCATGAAAGCTGAAATCTGGTCCAATATATGCAAAGCTCACAGTTCAAAGAAGTTGCTGTATGAAATAAAATAATACAAGAAAGATCAAGCTTCAGGGGATTATCTTATGAGCGTGAATCTGAACACATTCACCTCAGAGAAATAATCAAATTTGGGCTTTAGTCAAATTTGGCCAAAAGAAACTCTGTTGTTTTAACACAGTTTAGTCATTCATTGAGAGCTAAATTTTTCCTAAGTTCAGCTTGGCAGTTTAGATTGCTATGTCCACTTTTGTGGATTTTTCTGACCTTACTCTTACTTTCACTTCCAATTTAATACTAGAGGAAAGAAAAATGAAACAGAACTCACTGAATCTCAAAAGACTGTTTTTCCCCCATATACATTAAAATGATTGTTTCATTGGAGTGAAACTTGAACACAGCTACAATTTCCTAATAACCTTTTAGTTTTTCTCTGCACCTGGTATTCTGGACACATTCTCTCTCTCTCTCTCTCTCTCTCTCTCTCTCTCTCTCTCTCTCTCTCTCTCTCTGCTTTTCAGTTGTTACTTTGAATGGAGGCTTGAAACTTTGATGAAGTTCCAAATACAGACGCCAGAAGGACCTCAGTTTCCTAGGAAGCATTGCCAACTTCAGCAGTCATTACTTTTATGTGCCAATTTTTCATTTGGAGGATTTTCTGTCTTCAAATCTAATGGGCAACTTTAGCCAAATGGTGAATGCTTTTTAAAAAAGGAGAAACCAAACTGAAAAGCTCTAGCTTGCTATTACACAGATTTTTTTTAAAAAAAAAAACATATTAATATTTTTGATATATCCTAATCAAACTTTCAGAGAGTTCACATGCCCTTCAATAGACCATTTAGAGAATGGGATTAAAAACAAATTATTTTTTTCTTTTGATATAATTCAACTTGTTTTTTTCCAAAGAAAAGAAAGAAAGAACTGTAAACAAACTTTTTGGGGATTCCGTAGATCTCATCCAGGAGAAGTTTACCTATTTTGTCACTCTAGAGGTGGCCCCAACTTGGGAACATAACCAATCAAATATTCTTTTGCTTCTTATCTATTACTAGAGAAGGAACAATAAATAATTTATATGTAAAAAAAGAAAGGTTTTTACCACTCTTAAAAATATATTTTAAGTATACGCTATAAAATATATAAATAGAACATATTTGTTATTTGTATTAATAAAAGTAATATTTACACTGATATTTAAATGTAAATATTTAATGTTTAATATATTGTAATTTATTAAAAAGTAAAAAAAATAGGAGGAGGATGAAGTATATTCACCACCTTGAATTATTTATAAAAAATAGCAAAGACAGGGTTAAAATAAATAAATAAATAAAAATAATCTGATGGAAGCACATAGTATTTATAGCATTATTATATACATTAAAAGTTATAGACCCATCATTGCAAAGTATGAGGAAGAAGCAGATTTTTAATAAAACCAATTCTTTCAAGATAGAGACTATGCAAATAAAGTAGGCCCCAGAGCGTAAAGCAGCAGTGGGAACCTATAGCTGCCAGATATAGCTGGAGTTATAATTAAGCAACATCTGCGGCTTTCCCTGTTGGCCTAAAGCTTGAGTTTTCTCATGGTATAATCTGGGACTCTGGGATGTGGAATCAAAGAATCCCTGTATTCCACCAGTTCTCATCATGGCTTCAATCAAGGCTTTCACTTCATGAATCTTAGTAAGAGGAGAAAGTAGACAATGTTGCTGTCTCTAGTAACATCCATTCTAATATAGCCTTCCCTGATGATAGCAGGGACAATACTGGTTAATTTTGACATATTGGGGCCAATTTGCCAGAAATGCAATTGAAGTCCAGTTTTATCACTGACTTGCATTCAACATATGTCCATCAACTAGCAGATACATAGAGTATACCAGTAGAGTCAAAGATACAAATTCTGCTAATGCTACATTATTTTTGTAATGCTTTATATTTCGCTTTTAGTTTTCCCATTCTGCCAAATCTGTTTGTAATGCTATGGTTCTAGAATTATTTTAGAGCAGATTTTGAAAATAGAAGCAAAGGAAATTATTTTCTCCCTCCCTCCCATATGTGATGCAACATGTATTTACTAATTATATAAATCAAATTGTACATTGGGGGGAAAAAAACAAAGTTCAGAATTTTATACAGTTGCTTTGCCATTCCAAATCATTTTTCCAGATAGGTTTGGCTAATATTGCTTAATTCAAAGCATAATTTAAATCTAATTTAATGGAAAGTATATAATATCAGAGATCTTCCCATCAACACTCAGCACCTGGCAGTAAATTATGCAGAAACATAATCATTTGGTCACATGTTTCTGCCTTTTAGTGACATTCATTAGATATGTTTAAATTATAGCCGTGATTTCTAAATTTGCAGCTAACCCCATCATCCCTCTGTTTTTTCTCTGTCTGTCTTTGCATAAGTGCTTGTTTGTACATGCACAGCATTTTGATATAGATCAGATTCATTGGGGGGATTCTGATGCAAATTTTTTGCCTGATGTGTACATTGTATTTCCAAGTTCTGCTTTTTAATAATAAAGACACTGTGCTTTAGGGACAAATTTTTCCAGATGGTACATGTGTATGAATTTATAACTTTCTGCTGATAGACAATATATACTGTGTAAGAAATATAATCTAACATTACCTTTAATTTACTTGCAGGGGTTGCAGTAACTTGCTGAGTTGATTATGCCTTTCCTTAGAATTAGCATAGGAAATAGTTTCTCCAGAATCAAATACAATTCTTTCCATTGTATCTTTCTGATATCAATAGGTGAAACACAAAGCTTATTTTGAAAGATTTAATTCTGAATCAGTAAGGATGTCCTTCAGTAAAAGCCATAACTCCATAAACAACATAATTCATCTGCCATATTATATTTCTTTCATTGTGTGTAAAAATACAGAGCCATGTGCTTTTCATTTCACTCCATAGACCCCCTACTAAATTATAAACATGAAGGGATTGTAACAAAAAATCCAGGGACAACTTAATTCGTTGAGCGGGGAGAGGGGGGGAGGAGAGGATAAATGACATTGGAGAAAAACTACACTTTGTCTTGTGAGACAGGCAAAAGTAAAACAAATACATTTGCCTTTGGACTTACATAAATACAAAGGTAAAACAAAATGATCTAAGCTATTGCAGCATCTTTTCTGTTCAGCAAAAGCCATGGGCCATATCGGGGGGGGGGGGAAGTGTCTGCTCTCTGTAAACAATTTATTTTTGTAATTATTGTTCTTCCTTGCCAAATTTGGAAACCAAAGGAAATGAGGAAAATAAGGCAACTGTGCAATGAATCTTTATCATTTTCATTATATTTGCTTCTCTATTCTATCTTCCTCACCCCCATGAAAAAAGTTCCCTTTTTATTGTACATTTGTAAAGTTGCTTTGTTCAAGTTCACACTTTATATTGTTGTTGTGTTTTTAAACTGAATTAAAATTGTGTTTTTAAACCGAATTAAAGTTTATTTTAACTTTTTTATTGGTTGAGCACATCTCTAATGCTTTGGTTTCCAATTTCTAAAAGGATTCTGATGTCTATGGAGATATGGATTTTTAGAAATTGATGGCCTACACACATTCTAATGTTTGACCATCAGGTTCAGCTCCTTGTTCTGGGCAGGAATCCAAATTAAATCATCCATAACAAACGGTTGTCCATCTACTGGAATGCTGTGGATATAATTTACTTGGACTTCAGTAAGGCATTTGATAAAGAAGACTACAACCTACTACTTGATAAATAGAAAAATGTGGGTTAGACAGCATCACCACCAGATGAATTCATAACTGGCTGACCAACTGCATTCAATATGTAGTCCTCAATGGAATTGCATCTACATGGAGGGAAGAATGCAGTGGGATACTCCAAAGCTCTGTTTTAGGCCCAGAACTCTTCAACATCTTTATCAATGATTTGGATGAGTGGATAGATGAGGAACTCATCTGCAGATGACACAGGAATAGCCAACACTCCAGAAGAAAATAGGCTTAAGATACAGAAGGAACTTGACAGACTTGAACATTGGGCGCTATCTAACAAAATGAAATTGAATGGTGAAAAAAGTAAGGTTCTACATTTAGGCAAGAAAAACCAAATGCACAGGTATAGTGTAGGTGGTATCTTGCTCAATAGTAGTAACTGTGAGAAGGTTCTCGGAGTCCTAGTGGACAATCACTTAAATATGAGCCAGTGTGCTGCTAAAAAAGCCAACACAGTACTAGGCTGCATTAACAGAGGGATAGAATCAAGATCACGTGAAGTATTAATACCACTTTACAATGCCTTGGTAAGGCCACACTTGGAATACTGTGTCCAGTTTTGGTCACCACGATGTAAAAAAGATGTTGAGACTCTAGAAAGAGTATAGAGAAGAACAACAAAGATAATTAGGGGACTGGAGGCTAAAACATATAAGGAACGATTGCTGGAATTGGGTATGTCTAGTTTAATGAAGAGAAGGACTAGGGGTGACATGACAGCAGTGTTCCAATATCTCAGGGGTTGCCACAAAGAAGAGGGAGTCAAGCTATTCTCCAAAGCACCTGAAGGCAAGACAAGAAGCAATAAATGAAAACTAATCAAGGAGAGAAACAACCTAGCACTAAGGAGAAATTTCCTGACAGTTTAAAACAATTAATCAGTGGAAAAACTTGCTTCCAGAAGTTGTGAATGCTCCAAATTTTTAAGAAGAGATTGGCCAACCACTTGTCTGAAATGGTATAAGGTTTTCTGCCTGAGCAGGGGATTGGACTAGAAGACCTCCAAAGTCCCTTCTAACTCTGTTATTGTGTTATTTTGTTATTATGTTACTGCTTGTAGTTTGGAGACCTTGCAAAGGATGGAGCCCTCTTGCACCCTATTCCCTCTATTATGGACCTACTGTATCTTGCATGTAATCCATAGGAATCCTGGGTGATGTATGATTGTGTCTATCTATTGCTGAAAGAACATCTCCAGGAGAATGGAGTCAAGTTTGGAATGTATTTGGAACTGTGGAGAGGAAAGAAGTGAGGAGATGCAATGAGTGGAAAACACAATACATAAATTAGATGTATTGTCCCACAGATCTAGTCCCACAGATCTAGTCATATATTGAGAGACACAAACGCAGATGGTAAGGAGATTCAGTCAAGGTTCCCTTCCAACTTTATTATTATTATTATTATTATTATTATTATTATTATTATTATTATTATTATTATTATTATTATTATTATTATTATTATTATTATTATTATTAAAACTGCAAATTTCATTAGTCTAGATCCCAAAATCAAATGAAAACATAAGCCGTCCAGTGTTTCCAAATGAATTAGAATTCTCTCCATATTACATTTTGAAAAACTTCATCCCATAAAGTGCAACAAGTATTTTAAAAAGACAAATGCAGGTAGTCCTTGACTTATGACCACAACTGAGCCCCAAATTTCTGTGGCTAAGTGAAGTGAATTTTATGAAGTGAATTTTGTGAAGTGAATTTTGTGAAGTGAAGTTTGCTCCATTTTACGACTTTTCTTGTCACAATTGTTAAATGAATCGCTGCAAGTGTTAAGTTAGTAATATGGTTGTTTAAGTGAATCTGGCTTCCCCATTGACTTTGCTTGTCAGAAGGTCGCAAAAGGGGATCACATGACCCCAGGTCACTGCAACCGTCATAACCATATGCCAGTTGCAATGCATCCAAATTTTGATCATGTGATCATGGGGGAGGCTGCAACAGTGAAATGTGAAAAATGGTTATAAGTCACTTTTTTTCAGTGCCGTCGTAACTTTGAGCAGTCACTAAATGAAATGTTGTATGTTGAGTTCTGCTTGAATCAATAAATTCAGTATAGCTGTTCATATGATGAAGTCCCAGAGAGTTTCTATTGATCATTTTGTATTTAAGCATATTGAACAGCATTTCTCTAAAAGTTTAGCTGTTATGAAACCCGAAAAAAACAAAGAGACATAATGGAGAACAGAGATTCATTTATGGATCATTTCTGTGTTCTAATAAAAGCCAACTCAGAACTTCACTGGTGTATTTGTTATGCTTTTATCCTCTTTTATGTTGACTTAACCTACCGGTTTTGCTGCAGGAATTTCTTTCACACTGTTCTATTTGTCATTCTTTGGATTTTCATTAGAAGTGATTGGGCAATAGACTTAGCCAAAAAAGCACTGTGGTTTTCAATAGACCCCTAGCACTGAGGTCAGGCCATGGAAGCAAACCTGAAAAGGGCATGGGAAAATATGAAATATCAAACCATACTAGATCTTGAAGTAAGCTATGACAATGAGTTTACAGAATAAGATATACGTGATTTCCTCAAATGGTATTCCTGCTGGGGTTTTTTTTTAAACAATTGCTTGTTGTTTGAACAGCCTTTTAAGTACTTTGAAAGAATTTTGTGTGGCCAAAGACCTTTTCGCTACTGCCAATTTGATTAGTAGTGAGAGGGGAAAAAATAGGCCGGATAAATAGTATGTCTGAAAAGACGTTCATTCACAGGAGGTCTGTGTTGGAAGAAAGGGGAATGCTGGGCTTAGCTAATATCCAGTCTTCTAGGCCCAACTAAGGAAAAGTATCTACTCACCCCTAGAATCAGGTCTTCCACAATGCTGTGGAAGTTGATACTGCAGAGAGTCATGATGGTAGCTGTTAGATCGCGCAGGCAGTAAGACACGAGTCGAGTGACAGTCAGCTCTCGGTTTATTGGCAAGGCATCAAGTAAATCCGGACTGGCATCTGGGCCAGGGGAGCCCTCTTTTATGGGATTCCCCTGGCTTGTAATCACACAATTCCATTGGCTGGTAAGACCCCGTTGCTAGTTAGCCAACCAGCAACGGGCATGAAA
>NW_015386646.1:342156-361123 GCF_001527695.2 Protobothrops mucrosquamatus | reverse complement strand
GCCAGGGGAGCCCTCTTTTATGGGATTCCCCTGGCTTGTAATCACACAATTCCATTGGCTGGTAAGACCCCGTTGCTAGTTAGCCAACCAGCAACGGGCATGAAACTGTATGCAGATGGAGAAGGGCAATCACCCTTAATGGGTGATCAGGATGCGCATAGGGGATTAAGGGGGGGAATACAAAAGAACACAACAGTAGCCATAACCATGCAAAGGAAATCCTATCCCTTTTTCACATGCATCTCCCTGATTTGTGTTGAGAAACTTCCAGTTTTCTTGGCTCCTTCTCTTTTTCTATTCCACATTACGAAATTACCTCAATTATAACTGTAATTAAATATACAATTACAATTTAACTATAGTTATAATTTAAAATATAAATGAATGTACATAAAAATCATCCATTCTTGTGAATGGACAATTTATGTGTGTATGTATATGTATATGTATATGTATATGTATATGTATATGTATATGTATATGTATATGTATATGTATATGTATATGTATATGTATGTCTATGTCTATGTCTATGTCTATGTGCATGTGTATGTGTATGTATATGAAAAAGAGAAATGAATTTTGCATGTTTGTGTATACATACATACACACACATGCAAAAGGGAAATGTATTGTGTTAGGTTTTTTTTTTTAAAAAAACAGCTTTTTAAAAAATGGATAAAGTACATATTTCTTAAATCTTTAACGTCCAATGTTCCAACCTCTTGGCTATTCTCAAGCTCTCAAGCTCTCCTCAAAAACTGTAAAATTCTGTACTTTTAGAATGCAATTTAAAATAACATTGCCACTGTTAATGCGAAAACATCAATCCAGGCATGACCAAATCACAGTTTCATATAAAATATGAATATCCTCAGTAAGGCATGGTGGGAAGTGGTAAATGCCTTTGAATACATATGCCAAGATCGAGATGAACTGGCAAGAAAGTTTGCCGTGTTAGATAATAACTAATCTTTTTCTAATGAAAGTGCTTACTCAACACAAAAGAAATAGTTTTCCTTTCTTTTTTCCAAACGCAGTTTGGAAAAAAGTAAATTAAGAGCTATGTAGAGAAACCTCACAGTTGGCTGTTTTTGTAACTTGACTAATGACTGGCTCAATACATTGAAAGGCACAGAACAAGGAAAACCTGAATCTATGGCATATTTCAGTACTGTTCTACATAGACTACATTTGATATACCTGATTCCTGAAAGTGTTGTATGTCAACACCGGAAAGAACATATAGCTCAATGGTATATGCTTTACCATTTGGCCCACCTCCAGGTAAGGCTGGAAAAACTGTGATCTCAAGCTCTGAATTTATTAGATTTTTCTACACAAAACTGCTCTGCCAGGGGAGTTGGCGCTTTCCTGTGTTGATGAGATCCTGATCAGTTGCTCCTTACCTTCTTTAACTTCACAAAAGCATTCAGTACCCTTGAGTAGTGCTTAATCTTGATATAGGCTGGATGAAGGAAAAGGATGAAATTCAGTCTGGGCAAGACTGAGGCACTATTAAATAAAAATAACTCAGAACTCCCCCAGAAAGATAGTTTGATAAGTAGTCCTTCATCCCCAGCTGTTACTAGTTTTGTGTTTATTTATATGCTTATTTATTTATATTGAAACATGGACCAGATGTGACCCTTCCTCAGTCAGTCAGCCTCACAACAGTTATCTATGCCTTGTGTACAGCTTGCAATGAGGTTTACATGGGACCAACTTTGAAATATGTCTAGAATTTGTAGTTGTTGCAAAATACTGCTGCTACGCTGCTGACCAGATCAAGATACAGAAATCATAGACAGTTCTACTAAATATCTACAAGGGGTAACTAACTGTCTGCCCAGACCAATTTAAAAAAAACTAGTGCTAACTTTTAAAGCCCCAAATAACTTAGGACCTGATGATTTGATGGAACCTTCTCCCACTATTCACAGTTACTCAGAGGAGGAGATGAGATCAAAGTAGACAGAAGTTCTACTATTATGCTACCATTGGTGTGATTCCTAAGAAATTGCATTGAGCTCCCAGTCTTTAGAATAGCGTGACACTCTCTCTTTCTTTCATCAAGCTTCCCATTATTAGTTATTTTAGTGTCTCATTTATTCTGGGGGTTTTTTTGATTGTATGAAGTTTGTTAGGTTTTATACTTTTTTTAAAAAAATTAGTTGTTGTAAGATGCTTTAAACACAAAACTGGATAGAAAGGAAGGAAAGAAAGACTAGGTTGATCAAAGTTTGGCTCACTATAAAGCAACTTCCTTGTTTCTCCCATCGAGTTCGTTATAAACCCCGGGAGACAAGAAAAGTCAAGCGACTGGTCTTCATAGATCAGCAGGCATTTGACACAGACTCAACTCATGCACCAAATAAAGGCAGGTTGATGAAAGAAGCCCAACTTCATCAAATACAGAAGGTTAATGGACATCCATGGTTCTTTGTAGTTATCCCTGGAACTCGTTAAGACCACCCCTGGATATTTTTGTTTGCATGTCTGAAAGAAATGTGATCTCAACATGGAACAGGTTTCTCCATTTTCTTAAGACCATAAAAAGAAAAATAAATTGTCAAGAAACTTAAGATGCAAAGTGTAATAAGCTAACTAAGCGTAAGGTTACCTTGCAGGTTATGTTACTCTGTAACGGGAAGACAAAAAATCAGAAGGCTTATGTTAAACTAAATAAATAAAGGAATCTAGGGAAAGGAGGGAATTAAATGTTATCCCACCCACCATTCAAACCATCCTTCCTCCCCCCCCCCCCCCCCCCCCCCCCCCNAAACCCCCCCCCCCCCCCCCCCCCCCCCCGGCTTGGCAGTAAGCTGAAAAAACAGTAAATAGAAAGTGAGAGAATTAGATGTGGGCTATGAATACCTTCATTTAATTTCATATATGGCTTTCTGGAGATTGGCCTCTGATAAGGAGAGGAGCCAGCATGGAACACTGTGTATTTTCTTTTGGGGAAAAGAGTTATATAAGGGAAAGAAATGGAGATGACAACTTATGTGGGATAGCTTGATATAATACAAGAGTAATCGTGGATATTTGTGTACAACAGGAATCATGGGAAATTGTGGTGGAAAACAAATAAACACAAAGAAATTGAAGTTTTATTAAAAGAACTGGAATGGATTGCACCATATTACAACTGAAAACATATTTTTGACAACAAGAATCTGAGTTTGTTCCAAGTCAAGAATGTGGTTTCAGTATAATTCAACTATCATGTTACATCTTGTCCACATCTGAATGTTTTATATTAGATATATCAAGGATATAGGCCTTTATCCCCTTATTTGTAGATTGGCTCAAGACTTGATGCATTCACCCATTTTTTTTTGACATCTATATGAAATATTAGGTGAGATTATCTGTCAGTTTGGGATGACTAATGGTGACTAATAAGCAACTAATTATTTACTTCAGATGGTGACTAACACTCTAGTCACCTTATATTTGGAATATTTCATAGCTCTCTCTATATGGAGCACTTACAATTTCTTCACTTCCCTTGCAACCAGTTATAGATATCAACTTAGAGCTGTATTGTTGTCAGTGTCTTGTGCTTGTGTGTAGAATATTTGTGGGATTGAATGGGGCAAAACAAGCCCAGGGACTCCTGGTACTGCGTACTTTCCATGTTTAGTCATGAAGGGATTGAACCTCCCCATTCAAGACAGTTATGCAACCTGGCGGTTGTCTTGGACTCAAAGTTCCTATTCAAGGTGCAAGTGACATCTGTGGCCAAGAGGGGCTTTGTACATCTCCATCTAGTGTGACAGTTTCACCCGTTCCTACACTGTGAGGCCCTTCAGATGGTGACTAATACTCTAGTCACCTTACATTTGGATATTGCATTACTCTCTATATGGGGCACATATAATTGGTTCACTTCTCTTGCAAGCAGGTTTCTTCTCATTAACATTAAACTTATTTGGCAACAGAAATGTGAGATAGTAATAGTAAACTTGTGAGTAATGCACATTCCTGGCTGGCATGAAAGAAAACTAATAGGGAATGATCTTGCGTTCTTTTAACAACTATTACTTACTCGTTTTCTTTTTTTTCTTTTTAAATGGAAAGGTGGGTAAACAGAAAAAGGGAGCAGAGAACATGGGAAAGGGAGGATATTTCTTCAAACATTTACCAGTGAACTAGGTGCCACTCTCTTAGTCTCTTCTACTTTTAAAACATCCTAGCAATAGCAATAGCTCAGTGCCTAGGTTATCCAAATTACTCAAAATGGTCACACGATCAATAAATATTCCATTTTAATTATTAAATTATCTTCATATCTGTTTTAGTCTGTTCGATACTCATCAGCAACAACAGTCAGCTATACAGCAAATCAATCAATAAAACAAGCACTCCGTAGGCCCCAAACTTTCCAATGTATTCTGCAAAGAAAAGAAAACTGTGCAAATCCAGCCTTCACACATAGCTTTCCTTTTCTGCAAAATTATTTCCTGAACTATTTCCTGATTTTTATTTTTATTTTTGAATGATTTCTTTGAATTGACCTGCAAACTTTCTTCCCTGAAGGAACGTTCAAAGAAATCATTCAGGAAATCGTTCGACATTTGGCACAGCACTACTATGCTTATTTAAGTTTAACAGGTAAAATAAACATTCAAAAATAATAATCAGAAAAATGAATTATTACATACATTTCCACAGTCACAATATATAGATAGATAGATAGATAGATAGATAGATAGATAGATAGATAGATAGATAGATAGATAGACAGATAGACAGACAGACAGACAGACAGACAGACAGACAGACAGACAGACAGACAGACAGACAGACAGATATGGAGTTTTTTTACTAGATCTTGGACTAGAAATAAATAAATTGATTTGGTATCACTGTGTACGTATAAAGAAACATCATTTATTTGATGTCACCAACTTTTTTTATTTCAGTTTTATGCCGTTGTATTTTTTTATCTTTTTTATTGCACACACATATACACACTGCCAAGACTTATTTTGAGTAATGTAATGATTAATTATATGTCCAAAATATATACCCATCCATCTTAAACAGATATCTTTGGGTGACACTCATATAAACCCAATGTTTTTTTTTAAACAAAAAGAATTAAAATAATCAAATGCAAGAAAATACATTACAATTCCATAAAAGCAAGCATGAATATATACAGTAGATAGTCCTCGACTTACAACCATTTGTTTAGCTACCTTTGAAATTACAGTGGAACTGAAAATAAATGGCTTATGGCTGATTCTAGCACGACTATAGCAGCATCTTCACGGTCACGTGATCAAAGTTCAGGCCGTTGGCAACGGGTTCACATTTATGATGGATGCAGCATCCCAGGCCATGTGACTGCTATTTGCAACCTTCTCAGTTGGCTTCCAGCCAGCAAAGTCAATAGGAAAGCTGGATTCGCTTAAAAGGATGGTTCACTTAACTGCAGTGATTTGTTTAATGACCTTGGCAAAAAAAGGTCTTAAAACTGAGCACAACTCGCTTAACAACCACTTTGTTTAGCAACAGAAAGTCTGGTCCCTTACGTCCTATTGTGGACGTACGTCCAGGACTACTTGTGCTGCCTATTTTGCCAAATAACTCTTTGAGTTATTTGTAAAAATAATAAAGGTGGGATAAAAACAAACAAAATAAATAATAAATATGTCTCCCGGTCTAGCAGCTTATATCACCATTCCTTCTGGCACAAGGATAAAGCATTAAGTGAGTATGTGCATCATGCCAAACTATTCTGTGATGGTACCCAGAACTGGCTTCCTGCCAACAGAAAGGTTTTGCCACATGATTAAATCATGCTCACATATTGGAGGATTGATTGACGTTTCATCATTTTCAATATCCTATAACTCTTTCACTTCATCAGAGCAAATGGCTCTAAAAATCAAAAGGAAAACCAAGAAGGGGACTTCTTATTCTTATCTTTCCAAGGTTTGTAGGGAATATATACAACATCCAGAACAATATGGGTCATCTGGATTTAGTTTACTGTTCAAAGCTAGTCAAAATCTGAACTTAAGCAATTAATAGAGCAGAGCTCAGCGCTTAAAGAGGGATGTGTCTAATAAACATGGTAAAGCAGGGTAACTAAGAAGAATTACAATTCCATGAAAAAATAATTTTCTTCCCTTTGGAACTATTGAGGTTTTGCATTCTTTTGCTGCTGAGCTTCTTAAGGATTGTACTATACTGGGATATATATAAAAAATTCTGGGATATATATACAAATAAATACCAAAGTGTGGTGCTTGTTACATTGACTTCATACAATATTCTTAAAAATAGGGAAACTTTCAGAGAAACCCAAAGGGGGCAAATAGTTTTTTTTTTCATAGATTGGTAGCCTCATTTACAGGCTATTTACAGTAGCATCAGGGAAAATCCATCTCCATTTGCAGACCTCCAGTCTGGTAAATCCCACTTGGAGATTCAGTGGTTTGTGGTGGGCGCTGAGAATGTGTTAAAGCTACGGTTTGTGGACTACTCGTGAAATAGTTTCCTACTTGAGATACCAGAGGTGCTCTTAATTTTAGTGTTGAATAAGACTGTGCATTGATTCAAAAGGAAGTGTTTTGGAACTGGTGTGAGTGCATCTCCATCCTGCTACTTATTTATACTGAAAGAGAGACATGGCTGCTTTAATAAAGAGCAGAGATATGCTGCTGTAGGTATTAAATTCAGGAGCTGCAAATACTGCTCCCCCATGCCTGTCAGCCACTAATCAGGTATTTCAGTATCAAATTATAAGTAACCTAATTAATCTATAATCAGTATATAATTTTTAAAAATCAGTTTATAGTTGATGTCTTAATAAATTAGTATTGTTAATATGTTATTCACCTTGGTCTGATCATGATCAAAATCTAGCTGCCATCTGATACAGACAGGTGGCTGTTGGTTGAAATTATTTGTTCCAAAATCATTTTTCCAAGCCTTAAGCAAAATTGCAATGTATCAATTACCACTTACATAATTCCCCAATCAACCTTTTTCTTGCAAAAAACATGTATTTCCTAGAAGCAAACAGTGTCAGTACCTATTTATTTCCAATACAACAGAAATAACAGGTGAAGAACTTGGGACTTCAAGATGACTCTATGAAAACTGAACAGAAAGGAATCAAATTTGCTATGATGGGGAAGAAAGTTTGAGTTCTGTAGAAAAAGCATTCCACAAAAAATCTGCCCCCCACTAGTTGATGACTTCTCCAATCTAAGCCCATCTCCTCATCCTTCATGGCTGTATGAAGGAATGCTCAACTTGGCAACTTTAAGACCTATGGACTTCAACTCCCAGAATTCTGCCACAGCCATGGTGGCTGGGAATTCTGGGAGTTGAAGTCCACAAATCTTAAAGTTGCCGCTGATATAGAGCAAAGCAGAAATAGATTTCTGTATATTTCCAAGTATATGGATTCAGCATAAGAAGAAAACAGAAATACATAGAAACGAATATTACTTTTTACACAAAAGAAAAAAGTCACCCCCCAATGGCCACTGCTGCTAAATAAGCTGGGAAGAATTCAAGAAGCCATTCATAGACTTCTCCTGTTTTTAAGCTTCAGTATCAGATGGGCAGCCATGTAAACTGGACACATAAATAAAAAATATTTATCTATAACTTAGATAGTGAACCCACCCTCTTAATGGTCCACGTTACCCCAAAAAACCAATATGCATTTAAAATTAATATGAAAAGCACAATAAAAGGCTATTTCCATGCCTATCTTCAACATATACAAATCTAATAGAAACATATCAAATTGCTCTCCACAGTGGAAAAACTGAAAAAGAGATATAACATTTGCACTCCTGCTCTGCAACTCACAGAATTATTGCGGAGCCCACTGTAGTCTGATACTCCCACTATACCTTAATCAGCTAATTATGTTTATGAACCAAGATGGAGGAGAGAGAAAGTCTATAATTCTGCTATTTGACCTGTTTAATCATATGGTCCCTCAATGAATCTGCATGTGAGGATGAATAACAAGGAGGTGAAGGGAAGTGGGGGGGAGGGGCTAGAAAGGAAGCTAAGTAGCAGTAGCAAAAGAGACTACAGTTTATCATCCAACACTGCCTGTCATCTGTAGAGAACAAACAAAAGCCTAATTAGAAGCAGAAGATAAACAATCTGGCTCCTGAACTTGAGAGCAGGCACAAGCAAACATTGAAAGTTTTCAACCCTTCAAAACCATTCAGTGGGAATTTAAGTAATAAGTTGTTAGGTTTGTTCTGCAGAACTGTGAAACAATCTCTGGAGTTTGTCTTATAGCTCTGAGAACAAAAAAAAATGCTGGATACTTAATAAACTGTTGTACATTCCTTTCCTGTGCCAGATTTTCACTGTACCAAATGTCTTTCTACACTGTTGAACCTCCTTAATATGAAGTGGAAATAGGCTTTTTCTTTCCCTCATTCAGTGATGCCAGTAAATCAAGCTTTCTTTAAGACTTCACCCTTCACTGAAAGTCTGAGAAACTTCACAGTAAATAACAGAGTCTTCCCAGCTGCCTGAAAAGGCAAGGCTGGGTTACAAAAAGCCCTATCAATAATAGGATGAAGATATTGATGTTTCCATAATTCCTTCTTCTCTTCTGGCATTCCCATCACGTGTCAACTGAGACAGTTGGCTGTTACCTTAGTTTTGGGGTGCGTATTATGGAACTAAAATTTTCTTGAATGCTAGCCAAGTAAGCAACAAGCAGATCTTCTCCAAGAACAAAACAGAAGATAATCACTGTTCCTGGTTGCAGCAGTAATGAAATAGGTATCAGAATAATAAAATTGCACAGAGTGCTAGCTTGCATTGCCCACATGATTACAGTGCCATTTTGACCAGAGCTTGACCGTAGCTTATTAAACCTAACATAGGAGAGGTCTAAGAAGCTGTAAACCAGGGGTGTCCAACCTTGGCAACGTTTACAGCAGGGATTTTCAACCTTGGCAACTTTAAGATGGCTGGCTGGAGAAGTCCAGAAGTCTTAAAGTTGCCAAGGTTGAGAATCCCTGCTGTAACCGGCCCATCGAGAGATAGAGAAGTTCCACATTCTTTAAAAGGAGCCATAATTATTAAGTTATAGCATGCATTTTGCATAAATTATTCTCCAGTCGCAACATAATTGATTTCTAGAATTGCTCTTCATTTAGTAGAAAGTATATTTAAAATAAGTTGTTCAATTACATACATTAGCAGCTCAAAATATGCTGCAATGGAATATAAATGTTCTTGATGTGTTAAAAAAAAAAACCCCAGACTAAACACAAAAGTGCTTCAAAAATCCAAGATGGCAATAATTGTTAGTGGCTTCCCATTTCTTATAAACAAAATATATTGTGGTTTATATTATCCCTTCTATGATCGGGGCCTTGAAGAGGTGAAGGGGCTTGTGTGGGTAGATCAAATCATGGGCTCACCGTCCGAGATTTATATGTCCAGAAGGGTCTCCCGAGGCAAATAGGCTATGATTGATATCTCAGACTAGCACCGATCACATCTGTAAACCTGCATTGGATCAGCCTGATGGGTTATGGTCTATTCCAGGGGTCTTCAAACTTGGCCCTTTTATGACTTGTGACTTCAGTTCCCAGAATTCCTCAGCCAGGCATGCTGGCTGAGGAATTCTGGGTGTTGAAGTCCATAAGTCATAAAAGGGCCAAGTTTGAAGACCCCTGGTCTATTCCTTCCACATGCCAAGGTACCCATATTGGTTGGAAACATGCGGAATAGGCTTTTATCCTGCAGTGGATAGACGATGGCCAAAATGATGATATTATCTCTTTGTGTGTGTGTGTGTTTTTTTTTTTTTTACTAAAGTCAATATTTTGCAGTATTGCCCTTCTACGTTGAGGTTTCCATCATCACAAGGAATCTAAATCATAAGGTATGGTTTTAAGACTGTTTTTAAACTGATTAAAATCCATAGACTTCAAACAGCAGGACCATATAATGGAAATAGTTGTACACCCTTCCCATTTAGATTATCTCTGAGTCAAAGAAATTGCTCTCTTGGGTGAGATGATGATGTACCCTCCACATTAGTCATGATCATTTGTGGTTATCTTGTAATGTAGTCTACAATACAATGGGGACACAGCAAATGTGTACAGAAAGAAATCACAGTTCACATAGAAGTGAATACTCCATCATTAGCCATGATGAAGCTGACTGGATCATAGACTTAAGTTTCATTCTATATTTTATAAACCCAGAGGCTTCGCAGTAACATCTTGCAAAAGTTAGTGTACAAGATTCTCATTACTGTTAAAAATAGCATTTATTTTTATAGCTAAAAGCAGTAATCCATTGTTATTGAGTGTGGCAACATTCCTATTGTCAATAAGTGCCCATTTAAATTGAAGATAAAAGACAATCCGTACCTATTAATTCCTTTGATATAGCTATATACTGCTATATCATTCCAGATAAAATAACACTATATCATTCCAGACAAGTGGCTGTCCAGATTTCTTGCCAGTAATCTAGCTGCCACTGTCTCCACCAGCTTCCATTTCCAAAGGTAGCGCCATGTACAACATGCTACCTTAGTCCAGTTAAGTGGCAATGAAGACATGAATGAAGACCATCAATGAAGACCATCACTAGGATATAATGAGTTAATTTATATATATATATTTTAAAAAAATCTGAATTTATGTAAAATTAAGTCATGAAAATATATATTTAAAAATAGGAGTGAATGGATTTTATGCATGTCTGTATGATTTGTTTCCCCAAAACTGTTTTTTGGGAAGGCTAGCCAAATTCTGTTCTGTTGCCAAAAGTTGTTAGTGGCTTTTACGATATAGTCTGCAATTTGAACTATATCCATATAAATATTGTGTGTCATATGATATTGTATACTTATTGCAATTCATTGTTCAAGGTTCTGCATGTCCTCTATGCTTCCTCACTATTTTTCTTATAATTGCATTCACTTTGTTAAGTATGTTTAGTCTCTGAAAATCTAATCTAATTAATCTAATCTTTATAAAGTGAATTCATTCACTATTTACAGCATTTCCATGTCACCAACTCCACCAGGACTGACAGTGGTTTACAAAAAAGCTAAATGTAAAATCCATGAATCTGGATGAAATTGCTCACAGTAAATAAACGGAAGCATTTGAAACATACTGCAACTAGACACATTCTTTTGCCAGGGTGTGTTTCCTTGAGAAGAAACGTCATCCTGTTCTCCTGTAGGTACACACACTTGCAACAATCACTCTTTACATTTAAAATACATAATTGATTTTCTTATTTCTTAAGTTACAAGAAAACCACTTTCATTTAGGGACACGCTCAAAACTTTAACAAGACAGGACAATGTAGCAGTTGTGATATGAAGCGAACCTTTAAACTACATGTAGCTGATGTTAATTAATTCCCTTTGGTGAGTAAAACACTACAGATGCATGGTATCTATGGTTATATATATTATGTCTGAAAGGCAAAGTAACATAACTATGGTAAAAATACAACAACAAAAAAGAGTAGTTATAAGACTTTAGAGGGGAGCGTTGATTATAATATTACCAGATTTCTCACACCTCACACCAGATTTCAACCATCAGTTGACACCACCTGGGTTGTTCTCGGAAGTAGTTGCTGATGGACCAATAATGAATGATACCCCCAAATTCTGCTTCTCTTTCAGATTAAGATTAATGACAACTCGGGAAAAAGCATTATTTATTTATTTACCAAACTCATGTGCTGCCCATCTCGCCGAAGCAACTCTAGGAGGCTTAAAATTATCCAGACAGGTGGGATGAAAGGGGTCTACAACAACTCACTAGAGCCAATGTGCCCCAGGCCAACTTGCCATGGGAGAAGTCACCATGGCCAACTTGCTGTGGGACAACTCGCCATGGGACAAGAATTACAGTAATATATATATATATTACTGGGCCGATGACGTGCTTGAGAAGCCGGGCGCAGAGACAGGCAGCTGTATATAGGCAAGCTCCCTAATCACCTAGCATTCTAACTCTGATGACGTCAGTAGTTTGTCTGATGAAAGCTCAATAACTCTTTTACTTACAGGCTTGTTTGTATTAAACGGCCCTGTTTATTTTTATCCTGGTGTTCATTTTTCTTATATTTTTATATATATACATATACACATATACATACACATACACACACACACATACACACACACACATATATATATATGATTAAATTGAATTGTTGATGCAGCAAGTTAGCCTGGGGCAGGGGGTCTTCAAACGTGGCCCTTTTATGACGTAGAGACTTCAACTCCCAGAATTCCTTAGCCAGCATGCCTGGCTGAGGAATTCTGGGAGTTGAAGTCACAAGTCATAAAAAGGTCAAGTTTGAAGACCCCTGGCCTGGGGCAAGTTGGCCTTGGTGAGTTGGCCATGGTGAATTGGCTGCAGCACGTTGTCCCATTCCGGGTTGAAAGATGTTTTTTTAAGGAGGGAGGGGTGAACCATGGCATCACTAAAAGGTCCTGGAAATGTCCCCTCCAGAATTTTTTACTGCCTGAACCCACCTAGTTGTCACATTCCTGAAAGCTTTCACCAACCAGGAAAGGCAGGAATCTAAATGACAGGTGGTTGCACTGACAGCATCAGAGACACTGTCCACTTTATCCAGTCCAACAGGATCAAACTGTTCTCAGATAACCAGGTAAGACCTTTTCTTGCACCACACCTGGATCCTAACTAGGAATGTATTCAAACAACCTTATCCATCAAGTGTTCAACAAATTGCTCTGCACAGCCCTAAAGATGATCACCTTCCTTATTTATTCTTCCTTAAGTCAGGTTAAGATTACCCTTACATACTTTTCCTGTGCAATATTTTCCAACAATAATGTCAGAGTTTGCTGCTTTATTTCTCTTCCCTAACCTCCTTTAGGCACCAAAGGAATGCATCTATTTTCATTGTACATGAATAAAGATCAATATAGGTAGGTAGATCTTTCACCCAAGCACTATGTCAATGTCTCACAACCCAGTAAAGATGGGATTTTGTTCTGATGGTAGAGTCTAATGAACAGATAATGATAAGGCAATCTTTTGCATGCCTTCTGGCACCTACAGGATGCATCTATATACCATCTGGTTCTGTAGGGAGAGGAAAATCGATATAAATGTGAATAGCTGCCTTAGAAAAATGGCCAATACCTTATTGATGGAGAGAATGATGCCTGCAATCTTGCAAGAGGCTATAGTGTGTCCCTCTTTAAAAGGCCTTTTCTAGATTCCACTGATTTCTGGGGAAGGTGGTGGGGAAGGATCTACAGATCACCCTGGAAGAAGTGGGTTACCTAGCTCAGATTCAAAGGATCAAGAATCTGGTGCTACCTTTTCTAATTAAGTTCTATCAAAAGGCATAAGTTGCAGTTCACTTCATCTGTTGCATGGAATGGCGAGGTTGCTACAGGGTTTAGGGTGGGTGAGAGGCAGAAAATGAGAGGGCAAAAGGGAGGAGCACATGCAGGTTGTAGGTGGGGCAGCCTATTTGCTTGATTGATGGCCAAAATGAGGAAAGTGCTGTTTGTAAAAGGAGTTTCACTTATTATTTTGAGCATATGACCATGTATAAACACAATCTGCCTTATTTTAATGTTGTTGACTGTGTACGGTATTTTAAATATATGCTTATACTAATGTAAGCTGCTATGAGTCCAACTAGACTTAGCAGCATAAAAACCTAAAGTCATAAACATGGCTTCAGCCATTAAAATAAAAATGTTTATAAGGATTTCAGATAATCATAAAAAAAAAGATTGGTCTCAGATCATTGCTGTTACAATCAGCACAGTAATAGCGTAGGTTACAAACTGCAAAGGGTTGGGTTACTTCCCTGCTTTTACTACTTCTCTAGCAAATATGTTGGTGAAAGGAGGAGGAAACCTGAGTAACTCAATGCAGTGAGTATAACACAGATTGTTAATTTTAAGTACAGTGAAATCACAGCAGGCTTTGATTGAGAGGAGCCAAAATAAACGTGAGATCTTGGCCTTTTTAAAAAGGATAGACCACATCCTTCATTGGGTCAACAAATGGTTCCGAGATTTCATCACAAAATGCCATCAAAGGATGCCTTTCTCGAGGTATACAGTGGCTGAAAGTTGAGGCAACAGGATATGCTGCTGATACATGTTGCCATTTTGTGTTGATTCTTTGCGTGTTGTACAATCACCCCAAATTTAGCAGACACCAGGAAAACGTGGATCAGGATGTCAAAGGGTATCTGTGATTAATCTGGACTTGCCTGTATTATGAATAGCCTCCCAAATGCTGACAGTCTCTGCCAACATTTATAAACATATAAATAATATTTTGAAATAATATAAAGACAAATTAAGGTTCAAAGTGAGCCCTATCTGAATGTCAGTTTTAATGATAAAAACAAAGCCTTGCACTGGGAGATAGAAACCAGACCTTCTAAGAGACTTCACAAATGTCTGAAGCCTTGATGTCTAAAGGGAACGTGTATTCTTACTCTCTCGTGGTTTTTTTCCTTTGATCATCTACTCTATTACTATTTGTAGCAATATTTTTTTTAAAAGTAGGAAAAGTGAACATTAACTTTTTTTGAAGCTGTTTATAGCACTTAATCCCAATTTGCTGCATTGAAAAGGGACCTTGGCAGTTCTTTAACAATAGGTTGACTTTCTGAAGTTGTAGACAAAACTGCATATTGTGCATTGCCCAGCAGATGTTGAACATAACCCCAGTGAAAAAACTAAAGGGAGAAGAAGAGTTGTACAACATCACATCAACAACAGATTGACTTTCTAGGAAACTTACTACTGAACCAATATAGTTAACCAATTGAACTTCTCTTATTATTCATGCTTCTAAAGATTTTCCATGTTTACAATCAACTATAATGTATCTATATGCTACAGGGATGTCAAACCCGCCGCGTCACATGATGTGTCGTGATGTATCGCGACTTTTTCCCCTTACCGGTGTTGGGTGGGCGCAGCTTCTGCATGACGCATCTGGCCCAGCAGTTTGACACCCATTATATACTATCAAAACTGCAATAGTGGCGAATATCTGTAGCTCCAGTGTAGGATGAGAGTGAAGGTTCATTCTCCGAGCTTGTGAGTTGGTTTCTGAATGTTTCATTACTAGGCTAGGTAACATCTTCAGTAGATTTTAGGGGATGTCAATGTCAGTGTTCTTCTGTTTATAAAGGCTTCAGGTGTGGGTGTGTCAAGTGAGGATGTTGTGATGGGTCTTGCGATGGATCAGGTATGCGACATCAGTGTGAGGCTTGTGATGGGTCTTGTGATGGGGAGGTTATATCAGGTCAGGGGGAAACTCTCGTGTGTGTTGGTAACCTTAAATTGCATGAAATGACACATCCCAGGACAACAGTTCTTGAATCAACACCCCTCAAATGGGCCAACTAACAGAATGCATCCAAAATCTGGGGCTCATGTCTCTTATGGACAAGGTTTGGCCCACTTCAGTGCTGCTGTACCACCACACTGCCTCAGTCATCCATAGTCATTTGATCATCATTTCCAGTGCTCGCTGCCACCTTCCTACCAGGAAGTTCAATGGGGAAGCTGGCAGAAAGTCAGAAGTCTGTTCCCCCTGCTTTTTTGCCCACCTGTGACCATTCTGTTTCTCTGTTTAGGCAAGGAAATATTTCTGAAACGATGAACCAACGGGCACGAGTGGCCTAGTTACATTCTATAATACTATACAGTAATTTTTTTGAAGGACTAAAATAAATAGATATTCTTCCTCTTCACCCATTTTGAGATGGTCAGACTTGTGCTTTTAAGTCTAAACAGCAGAGAAAAGTATGACATCTACTGTATGTGGAAGGTATTCTGAGAAATGACTGAAAGACTCGCAATCTTTTCTTTCACAAATTTGTACTATTTCGTACATTTAAAAAACCTCTAGTTTCCTTCTTTGGTTTATTTTGTAGAACACAAAATAAAAGTGATTGGGTGTTACTGGCTGACTCTGTGAATACCTTCCTATAATCACATGCACACGCTTGCTTTTTCTGGGCCACAATATTTATATGACCCCAGTTTGCTATATATTATTTTGATTATTTTTTTCTGCTCTGTATGTTCAGAGATGTCCATCGGTGTATTATTGCTTGGATCTTTCTGACCCCCAAGTCCCTCTGATTGATATACTTGACCTTGATTCAATTTGCCTTTCATGAGCAATGGGTTTCTGCTTATAAAATAAACACCTGCAAGTCCAGTGGTTGTTTTTATGTGCTATGAGGATCCATCAAACTTTTTGTAAAGTGACTTATCTGCCTCAAAGTGAATTTCTGTTTCATAATACAGTTTTAATCATGGAGAACTGGTATCTTTAGCAAATCATGGAGGGATAGGGTGGATTCTGTTCAATATTCCAGCAAGTCAGAAAAGCCATTTGGTATTACTTTAATTGCCTGATATTTTTTCCCAAATGGGGAGTCTTGTTAGAACCCATGAACAAGCATAATAACCTTCACGTATGCGAGGGAGTGTGTTTTGTTTATTTTATTTTACTCAATTTCTATAGCCACTCATCTTAAACAAATGACTTTGGCCAGCAAACAACCATAAAATTAATTAAAAGCAAGTACAAACATTTTATGATTCTGCTTAATTTCACTCCAGTGAAACTGTGCTGATAGGGTCATAGAATTAATGGCTGCCAGCACTCAGCAGCATCCAGAATGGGTACAATGGTGCTAGAGCACATAAAATGGAATTGTCTCTCTCCCACATAACAACAGTAGGAAGTGCCATTATCCAAAACACTCTGTTGGTAGAAGCAGCAGGCAACCTTTAATGCATTTATTATATTTCTCAATTTAGACTGCTTTTTTTAAAAAAAAAACATATGTACTGGCCTTTTGACATTTATTTAAGAACAGGTCTAGTCATCCTCCAACTAACCAGTGAATATATAAGGACCCTGTATAATATCTGTCTGGTACGTGGTAAATCTCAGGTCAGATATTACAAGGGCAGATGTCCATGCAGAATAATTAGGTTGCTGGTTTTTCCTGCAGTCAAAGCCAAAATGTGCCCAGTGACTGAGTAGAGGGGGCCAGCGCACACCAGCCTCAACCACTCAACAGAAGCTTGCCATATGTGGGCCAATGACCATATCATCACCAATTTTGTGAATGAAGCATCTTAGATCATTTGTGCATCAAGAGTTGTGTTGGGACTAGAAAAATACCACATATTGGAACAGCAAGGGAAAATTTTAGGCTGCCACCCCAATTGACTGGGGATGAAAAAAAAAGATTGTTTCATAAGAGCCTGTCCTTTAGAAATAACTAATGGGCATCACCATGCTTGCAGTTAGCAATTCTGTAGATCAGGGGTCTTCAAACTTGGCCCTTTTATGACTTGTGGACTTCAACTCCCAGAATTCCTCAGCCAGGCACGCTGGCTGAGGAATTCTGGGAGTTGAAGTCCACAAGTCATAAAAGGGCCAGGTTTGAAGACCCCTGCCATAGATGCACCCTCTGTTTAGACAAGGCAAGTACCAGTAGTTGGTGATTAATGGAAACAACCTCTGCTGGATTAAGAGAATGTCCAAAACTCTGCAGTCAATTCAAATGCTTCCTACATTTACATTGTACTGGAGTGCACACCTTAATAAAAATACTCAGCATGTTTTACACTAAATGAACTTGGTTTTTGTGATTCTGTTTTTCTAACAAATGTTACATTTTGAAGCTTAACACTCAACAAATTCCCTTGATGGCCGGAGAACTCTGGGAGTTGAAGTCCACACATCTTAAAGCTGACACGGTTGGGAAAGACTGGTGTACATTCATCTTGCGACACAAACTATTTTCTAGATACCAATTTCACAACTCCAGCTGGGCTTTGTTTGGGCAGATATTGGATTTTTATGAGAGGAGAAAGCTATATATCAATTGTCACCAGAGGACACCATATACTATGTGGCATATTCATGACATCACCCGCATGCAGTGCTTTAAAGAGAACTATTTGCCTATAAAACTGCCAACAAAATATGAACTCTGGAGCAACAGACATCACTTGGAGCGATATTCCTCTCCTGGCAATCTCACAACTCTGTAAACTTTTGAAAACTCAAAATTACTTTTCATAAAAAAAAACCTTCCAGATTCAAACATGCATCCAAATGATCTGACCAATTCCTAGAGACAATCTGCCATCATTCAAATTAATAAATATAAATTGTATCAACTTCTTACACCCATTTCTGCATGTTTGCTATATATATATATATATATGCTCAATAATATCCTTGAAGACGTGACTCCTGGGTAAATTCATAGTATAAAATAGGTAAAAAACTCACGATCACCAGGTAAAAAACTCACGATCACTAGGAGCCGAGCGCAGATGCTAAACAACCTTATTTAAGGTACACCCATAGACTGGCTTGTTAACCCTGATGATGCTGGGAGCTCCCAGCATATATATATATATATATATATATATATATATATATATATATATATATATATATATATATATATATATATATATATATATATATATATATATATATATATATATATATATATATATATATATATATATATATATATATATATATATATATTCTGAGGTTTTCGCGGGTATTTGTATGTAGGTCTTTGGATATTCGGGTTTTCTCCCGCGTAAAATTGGCAGTGTCTTGGTGACGTTTCGACGAAGTCACATTCGTCATCTTCAGGCTGGTGTCTTCACTTTCCTGCTTCTGGGAGTAGTGTGTGTGATCACAGCTGTTTCTTCCTTTTAACTGCCAGTGGGGTTTGAGCTGATTGGGTGGGAGCTTGGCTGTGTTCTGATTGGGTGGAGGTGTGTTCTGATTGGTTAAGGAGCTTGGCTGTGCTCTGATTGGATGGGGGGTTGGCTGTGCTCTGATTGGATGGGGAAGTGTTCTGTTTGGGTGGGGGCTTTGTTGTGCTCAGGTTAGTT
>NW_015386646.1:264562-341957 GCF_001527695.2 Protobothrops mucrosquamatus | reverse complement strand
GAACACAGCCAAGCTCCCACCCAATCAGCTCAAACCCCACTGGCAGTTAAAAGGAAGAAACAGCTGCGATCACACACACTACTCCCAGAAGCAGGAAAGTGAAGACACCAGCCTGAAGATGACGAATGTGACTTCGTCGAAACGTCGCCAAGACACTGCCAATTTTACGCGGGAGAAAACCCGAATATCCAAAGACCTACATATATATATATATATACACACACTGTATGTAATGTTCAGAGAATGTCCTCTGTATAACTGCAAGGAAAATACTTATATTTGAAATTTGGAGTCAAATTAGACCTTGTTGTGGGTGCTTATGAACCATAGCTAAGTTTAATTAATACTAAATTCATTAGTGCTGAACTATTCTCATTGGGACAACAGTGAATAAGAAGGGAAGTTTAAACATTCCCTTCTCCAGTGTTTTCCTGATAACTCAATAGCAGGTTTGTAATTAACTTTATAAGAAAATTTCCACTTGCATCAATGAGTGGGTTTTATTTTCTCCAGAGTTTGAACTTTTTTATTTACTTCTAAGTTTTACTAATCACCCTGGAGCTAAATATCTCTCTGTGTGACATTTAACAAACCATAACTAAAATTCATGTAAATCAAATTAAAAACAGGGGGGAAATGGTTTAATTGCTGCACTGGAGACAGTTTTTGCTTGCCTGCAGCTGAGAAGAAACCGTTTTAACTCTTTTCATATGAGTTGCTTACACTAAATTGTCCTTTTTCTTTCTGAAAACCCCAAAACAAAGATTGTTATTGCTAATCAAAATATTACACAACAGCAGATTTAGTTGTCAGGTACTTCTGTGAAAAATTTACTTACAGTTTTAAAATAGACTCAAAATAAGAGAGAACAGTATCCATCAGCCATGTTAGTATTGGAATTAGGTCTTTCCCATGTGGACCTCTTAACCTTGATTGTTCATTAATGTTATGTGCATGGGTATTGTTCCCATTTGATCTCAGCATTTCCAACCTAAGAATCTCTAAATGGCTTCTTGCTTAGGCCAAATTTTCCCTAACGTCTAACACAGTCAAATCTCACTCAAGCAAAACAGACACTAGATGGAATACAAAATACCATCATTCAAATTGTTGGCTTTGCTGGATATTAATGACACTTTTTCCTTTTTCCTTCTGCAGGTAGCTGATATATGACAATTGGTAGGAGGAACTTGATAAATCCACTAAGCTGAAAGCAGGCCTGTTGCAACCATCTCCATAAACCCTTTTCCCTATTCCAGGGGTAGGCAACCTTGGCTCTTTTATGACTCGTGGACTTCAACTCCCAGAATTCCTGAGTCAATGGCTGACTCAGGAATTCTGGGAGTTGAAGTCCACGAGTCATAAAAGAGCCAAGGTTGCCTACCCCTGCCCTATGCCTTTAAAGCACAGTGTAACTAAATTTGTGCAAAATCTTTCAGCGTGATCTACCTTACATTCATCGTCATTCATCATTCTAGCCATTGTCTATCCACTGCGGGATGAAGGCCTCTTCTGTATGTTTCCAACCAATATGAGCTTTCTTTTGCCAGTTTGGGCCTGCAATACTTGCTGATGTCATTGATCCATCTTATTTTAGGTCTCTTTCATGGATGCTTTTTACCAAGTGGGATCCATTCTATGACTACCTTGGTCCACCTGCCGTCAGTTCTTCTTGCTATGTGACCAGCCCCTTTCCTTTTCAATTCTTTCCCTTTTTTGATGGCATCATATATTTTATTTATATATCTACCTTATATCCTTGCAAATAAGCCCATCTGCAGGTAAGCTGGCCCACATTTTTCATGACATTTTTGAAAATTTGAGGGCCTGCTTATCCATGGATGGGCTTGATCCACAGGTATATACAGGAAATACGAGTACTTTAAAAAAATATTACAATAATGTATATACTCACAAATAAGCTGAACTCATTTTTTTCAGTATATTTTGGCGCCTAAAATTCTCTGCTTATCTGGTATATACAGTAAACTATCAGCTGCTATGGAACTTTGAGTTAATGTAGGATAGTCTGAAAATAAATGGGTTGGTAATTTGTTTCTACTTTCTCATACCCTCATTTCCTTAAATTTATTTATTGAGGAAGGTGAGCCAGCCATAAACTCGGATAAAGTATTTGTCAACGCTGCTAATATTGAATATTCTTGCTTTGACAATATATGCAGAACTGTCTGGTATTTTTAGAGTTAAATCAGGTGACAGGAAAAGGGGAGGAGAAAATAAGGAAAGCCCGGGGAAAAAGAAACGGAAGTGAATCTTTGCCCTCCAAGTTAATTGGAAGATGTGAATCATGACCCCAAAATAGGGGAGGGGAAATGTCTGGAATGTTATGTGCAAAGGAAGGGAAATTCAGACCTTAGCATCCACCATGTTGTGCTGACACTCTGTAATACTAATAAAAGCTTTTAGGTTAAAAAAAATGCCTGAAAGTTCTTTGAAATGTTCCGTTAATCAGACACATGACAGTATTTATAACTGCAGTTCCCCTTCCAAATCAATAGACCCATGGAACCAAATTACCAAGCACCATAGAACATCATGCTAAATAATTCTCTTTCTCCCCTCCTTCATTTTTCCTGGCCTTTTTACTACCCACTCTGTGCATTTTCCTAGAAATTAGAGAGGTAACCAGAAAAGCAGTTCAAAGAGCCAAAATTGTGGCCCCCAGTTGATCAAGACCACAGAAGACCAATAACATGGAATATGAAAAAAAAATCAAATCAAAATAGAAGGCATGTCTTTGGGGCTGAAAATTCCATAAGGCAGAGAGATTTTGAATGAATCTGTGAATACCTGCAGACAGATTTCTGATTGTAGACATCAGTCTTGTGCCAAAAAGCCCCTTGGCTAAGAGGTTTTAAATTATGATTCAAGTAAGGCTGAGAAGTTCACCGAAAGGTTATGTTTCTCCTGCCTCTTTTAAACTGAAATACTATATTTCTTCTCACAACATTAATTAGATAGCTGAAAATTAATTTATACTTCAAAAAAGACAGTGTGTTTATTTTTTTACTACCTTTTAATTGATTCCTGTTAGAGTGGTAATAATAAGAAAGGAAAGCAAATATAAAGCCCTGTAAACAGAACAAATGAGAGGGGTAACATAACAAAGGCAACACAAGCATAAGAAGAGCCATGGAAGCAATAAAGGTTTGGAAAGATTTTTTTTTTAAAAAAATCACCACAGTTCATCTAAAACAGGGGTGTCAAACTGCCGGCCCATGGACTGGAAGCATCACGTGGAAGCTATACCCACCCCAGCTCTGGCAAGGGGAAAAAAGTCACAATACGTCACGACACATTACATGACACAGCGAGTTGACACCCCTGATCTAAAACATCCAAGCACACGCACCTAATATCACTCAGATTCACCACAGCCTGTTCACTAGATATCGCTCTGAGGGTTTCAATAATAATAATAATAATAATAATAATAACAACAACAACAACAACAACAACAACAATAGTAAAAATAAAGTTGGAAGGGACCTTGGAGGTCTTCTAATCCAACCTCCTGCTCAGACAGGAAAACTTATACCGTTTCAGACAAATGGTTGTCCAGTTTCTTCTTAAAAACTTCCAGTGTTGGAGCATTCACAAATTTGGAGGCAGGTTGTTCCACTGATTAATTGTTCTAACTGTCAGGAAATTTCTCCTTAGTTCTAGGTTGCGTCTCTCTTTGGTTAGTTTTCATCCATTGCATCTTGTCCTAGCCATTCTGAAAGACTACCCAACTTGAACACAATGAAGCAACTCTTGTAGATAGGAAGTTGGGAGAGCAGCAAATGGACTTGGACCTACAGTCATTCGTTGCTCAGGCTAGTGTCCAAAGAGAGTGCTTCTTTAGGGCTAAAGGTAGAACCATCCCTGGTATTAAGTCAGTTGATTTACTGGTGTGGTCTAAGGATATCTATTCTGGAATAGGCTGCTGTTGGGCAAATCTTGGAGGGGCCTTGGGTTTGAGGAAAGTTCAAATCAAGCGCTCCGGAAACTGCTTTGTGAAGCAAAGGGTCTTTCTTCATTTTGATTAGTGAACCAGCCCCATCATTTTGCCGTGCCTTTTGTAATACCTCCTCTGGGAGTTCTAGCAGCTGAAAGAAGATTGTGTGGCACAATCTTGGTTTAATTAAGCCAAATCACATAATCTATTTGTCTCAGCAAGAACTGTGATTCTCCGTAATACAGAGTGCCTCATCAGGGCAAATCTAAGCCATCATGCACAGGAATAGGAGGCCATCTTATGCCTTCCAAGTGCTTTGGGTTCCTCTGGTGGTGGTGAGTATATCTCAAAGCCAGCAAGTATGGGAGTTCTAGCCAGCAAAAACCCAACACATTGCAATATCTAGTGCACTTGTTGACATTCAGTGGTATGCAGTATATTCAGTGGTATGCAGGACTTGTTTTCTGATCCCTTTAAAGGGAGTTATAGGTTTTGAAAGCTACCAGTGAATAAGAAAAGCTACCAGCCAGAGCACAAGACTCAGACCATAGAGAGAAAATGTACTTTCAAAGGAGGTTTTAGCTATAGTTAGACACAGAGGCTTGCGTATTTTTTTGCATTTCCATTGCACAGTTACAAACAAATGTGGAATTTCATGTGGAGGTGACTAACAATGTTTTTACAAACATTACTTTGGCTGCACACATATAAGTTGGTGAGGCTTCGTGGGTGTCCTGTATGAGTATAATTCTGCACATAGAATCCAAGAAATGCTTGAATAATTCTAAAATGAGCTGGCACAACCTGTCATGTTTCATTCTCTCATCAGTTTGCCCTGCCCTATAAGTTTTATTCTTGGGTTTTTTTAATTCTGATTTCTATTCTCTATGAGTAACTCTAGCCTTTGAGAACTTTGGGGAAAGTAATTTTGGAACAAGAATAAGAAAATTCTTGTGTTTGTGTATAGTATATGATCCAAGTGTATCAGAGATATGTTAGGTAGGCTTGCAAGTTTACCAAAGGTTTTTTATTTATTTATTTTTGGATATCTCAACCAAGTCAGATAAAAATGCTTACACTGCAATTTTCCACTTCAGATTTGGTTCAGAGCCTAAAACTGCTTCAAGTGAAAGGAAACGTATGAGAGATTTTTGATAAACAGCTGCAATGTCTTAAAATATCAACCATACTAGCCAAATAGCCCCAAAGACCGCATGATGGTGTAGAATTCATTGGGTTCAAAGGAATGTTGCTGGGATGAAGAGCCAAAATTCATGTCTAAATTTATTCTTCCAATCATATGTTTTAAGCAATTGCACAGATTTCTAAACTTTTGTCTGTAATAATTCATTTCCAAGATATCACCTGGTTGTCAGATCTGGAGTGACTAAAGTCACTAATCAGTGCTTCACTTCGGGGTTGGCTACAGAAAAAGGGCTCAGTCTCCAAAGCTGTTCTGCATAGCGTCAGTGACGTGAACATCAGATCTCTAATTGCTGAAAGAGTGAAATGGAGCTCTTTCCAGTTGGCAGAGCTACTATGGATCTTGCAAAACTGCCAACTTGGGAGGGGTCTATTTCAAAGAACAGGAAGGAAAAAATATGCTGCTTGAAGTACAGTCCTTCATCTATCCGCCACCCCACTTCTGAAGCCCTGCAGCTGAACTAACCAGAAAAGAAAACCGTCCTGCAGCTCTACTTATGAATAAGAATTCTGCTGCTATTTATTTTTTTTATTTTTTTTAATTATTATTTTTGCAGATACAAACTTAACCTTCAAGGAATGTAAGGTTCTGCTTTCTTTAATGGTTGCTCAGAAGTGGGAAATTCACCCTATGTCATTTTTCTCAACCCTGTATGACAAACTGTACCTGCCATTAAAGAGTCAGCCACCAATCTCTCAAAAGCCTAAGTCATCCTGCGAGCAGAGTAATTGATAAATTGGAAGGGAACACAAAAGAAGCTGGACCGATTCAAATATTGACTAATTCCTAACAATGGGGGACAGGTCTGCATAGTTTCTTTGTATGCCAGTCGATGGGTATCAGCCTTAGCTGGACCAAGAAAACTTTTGGGACTTGTAGATGGCTAGCTAGGAATTGTGAGAATTCTAAAATTGCACATCTGGAGGAGACTAAGTTTCAGTAGGTAACAGGCTGCATGAATAATAGATGGGTGTATTAGGTAATTTGGCTGAGAACAGATGGACCTGGCTTAGCACTGCCAGGTTTCTATGATTTGAGTCTGAAAAGCCTCAAGAATATATCACTATCTGCAAAAAAAAATTAAGCTTTTCCAGGTGGGAGAAATTCTACTCGAGCTAGGTCTACACATACATTTTGCATGCACATACAAGACACACGCTAAGGTATGTAAGATTTAACCTGCAAAAATGTGGCAACCATGAAACGATAAAATTCAGAAGATATCCTTTGCTGCTACCTAGGGACCATTTTAATTTTTGTAGCCAATGTCTGGTAGCATTCACATGCTTATCAACCAATGTTTCCTTTTCTTGCTTTGGTTATCTAAGGGAATCAAATAACAGTGCATTATATTTTATTTTTTAAAGAAAGTAAATTTCATATTCTAACATTTTCATTTAACTTAAAGCTTTTAATGTCCAAAATTAAATATGTCCTTGGGGGGGGGGGAAAGACTCTTGGCAAACATTATTAACCCTTATAGATTATTAACAGTGCTGAAAAGTCAGTTTTCAGTGTTCTAACAAACATAAGAAGCACCGAAATCATTTTCTTTGAGCCTCAGCTGACAGAGTCAAATAATCTATATATGTGCTCAACAGATCATAACTCAGCTAAATGGACATAGTTTTCATGAGGGCCTGAAGAAAACACTTCTCTGACTTTACTAGTGAAATTCCTGCCAAATTTCAAAGTCTTTCTGTAAGTGAGAAAGGTGCTTTGCCCTGCAAATGAAAGGTCCAAATCTGCCTTGGTAGTAATCCAAAGTACTTCACAGCATGCAATGTTCTTGTATGTTCCCCTTGTTGTAAACACACTTGCTTTCCTTAAAGCGTGTTTCTTAAGAGCCTTCGGCACTGTCTTCACTCAAAGGGCTAGTTGAAGTTCCATAGCAACATGCCACCAGCTTCACTTAGAAGCAAATCACTCTGAGAATCTGTCTCTGATAAGTGGGTGCAGGTAGTCCTTGACTTACAACAGTTCATTTAATGACTGCTCAAAGTTACAACAGCACTGGGGGGGAAAAGTGACTTATGACCATTTTTCACTCTTACAACCATTGCCACATCCCCATGGTCATGTGATCAGAAATTTGGACGCTTGGCAACTAATTCATAGTTATGATGGTGGCAGTGTTCTGGGGTCATGTGATCAACTTTTGTGACCTTCTGACAAGCAAAGTCAATGGGGAAGCCAGATTCACTTAATAACTGTGTTACTAGCTTTAACAACTGCAGCGATTCACTTAACAACTGAGGCAAGAAAGGTCATAAAATGGGGCACAATTCACTTAACAAATGTCTCGCTTCGCAACATAAATTTTGGCTCAGTTGTGGTTGTAAGTCGAAGACTACCTTATTGTGTAGTAGATGTAATTACTGTGTCACGGGAACCTCCAAACACAGCCAATGAATGTTTCCCCACACACACACACACACACTGCCCTGCAAATGACTCATCTGGGGTTAACACACTTATCCAACATCTAGAGCAGAGATGAAGTACAAGAAAGATGTGAAAATGGGGCCTGCCTAATGCTCTGTCTCTGTAGCTGTTTTGGTTTTCACTCCCTGAAACTATACAGGGAGGTGAAAAAAAAAGGGCAGGAATGGGTGAGGGATTTCCTATGGCCCCCCTGATTCTGTCTGCAACCACAGGAATAGGGAGGGAAAGAGGGCCTTCCAGCCTCCTTAGCAACAGCTGGGAGGACTAAGATCAGGATAACTGGCTGGCTGCCCCGTCATCCCAAATCATGGGGGCCCCGGCACATAAAAGTGAGCGAACTGAGTGAAGAAGGAGATTATTGGGTCAGATGTGTCATGGAAGCAGGAGCCGAGTATAATATAACTTTTCTCTCAGTTGTAACTTATGGAAGGAATAAAATATCTTCACTTTTGAAAAAAAAAAATCAAATGAGAGGGAAATGACAGAATTTAATAACATAAATGCCATATGCAAGATACTATCTCGCCATTGCTATGAGGGGTTATTATTTTAATGATCTCTGAACATGTTTTTGATATTCCTCTTCTTGGTCCATTGTCCTTGGAGCAAATGCAGCTTCTGACCAATTTTAAGCTTTGTGGCAATGTTCAAAAAACAAAGGTGCAAATATTTTTTTTTGTCAGAAACAAAAGCCAAAGAGTGCATTGGAAAGGTCTCTCATGTCCTAGTCACCTCCCAGTTGGACTACTGTAATGCACTCTATGGGGCTGCCCTTGAAGAGTATCCAGAAACTTTCTAGATGGACACATATTACACCTCTGCTCCATGAGTTGCATTGGTTACCAGTCAGAATTCAAGATCTGATTTTGACCTTTAATGCTCTACATGTCATGTTACTCGAGGGACTTCCTCTCTCTGATTATATCTGCCTATCCCACCGTATCCAGCAGAGAGAGCCTGCTGCAAGTCCTATGAACTAGAGAACTTCACTTGGTGGGTCCTATGTAGTCCCAGGCAGTGGGCCGTTTCTCACTTTATGGAAAACTAGACAACTCAGGAGTTCTTGAAAATTATAGAAGGGAACTAGACAACCTGTGACCCACTGGGTAATTTTTTCAGACATATTTCCTTACCTAAAGAGAGAAAGAGAATGAAGATGGGTGAACAAAAAAGCAGTGAGAGCAGCAGTGACTTCTGACTTCCTACTGGCTTCTCCATTGAACGTCCTGGTGGGAAGCTGACAATGAGCATTGGAAATCCTTCCTTCCTTCCTTCCTTCCCAACCTACCTCTTGCAATAGAATTCCTGCTGGCTTCTCCATTTACATTGCTTGTGGGAAGCTTGCAATTGGGGAAGCCAGCAAGAACTTGCAAGCCCAAGGCCAGTTAAAGGCTGCCCTTAAGTGGCTGCTGTCGGGTGGGGAGGGAGCAAGGGGGTGTGCAAGGTACAGGTTAAAAAGGGTACATCGGTGTGCACAATAGATGCTGTGCAGGTCATGGAGGCATGCAGGTGAGTGGCATGGATCAGGAAGGATGCATGGTACACCTTCCCCTGAGACATTTTTTTGGGGGAAAAAATAGTTTTAAAAATTCCAGGTTTTTACTGTATACCAGAGAATAACTTCACATTACATGATATAATTTCATTATAAGGTAGCTAGGAAGCATATCCACACTTTAGAAGCTTAAGTGTGCATCTTCTGAGTGAACTCATGTACTTTCTGCACACAATGAAAGATTTATGTGTGGTTCTCTAGTCTAATTCAGTAGCAAGAATTACAAACCCAAAGCCCCCCTCAGACAACCAGGTATGATAATGAATAGTTAAGAGTTGACACGTTGGCCCACAATAAATAGGCCTGGAGGTTATTGGGGGTTAGACCAACACATCTGGAGGCACCAGAATGGGGAAATCTGTTTTAAAGTATGGTTCTCAGCATGATTCTATAAAAGCAGTCCAGAAGATTTTTTTTTCTAAAATTTTAAGAGATTCACTATCCATCAAACCCTTCCATAAAGAGTATACGAGAGACCAACCTTTTTTCCATAGTTGGCCCTGATATTTTTTAAAAAAATAAATATCCAATGTAGGGAAAAGAAGAAGCTGGAGAAAGACTGTAGGGTTGAGAAGATTAATTTAACCTGCTGTAATCTACATCTGAGCAAGATGCTAATAATTTATTTTCCTTGATGCTAATAAATTTTCTCTCCTTCAAAATGTCACATCCTCTTCTCCACAAGATCAGTTTCATGACTCTCTAACTAAGGAAATATTAGAGGAAGCATCTAAAGTATTTTTTACAACAAATAGATGTTTAATTTTGACTAAACTGAAAGATACATGCAATGTACATGTGCCCAATGACCCCTAGATAAATAAATGTGGACTATAAAAGCAAAATAAGAAAACCAACTCTATTTTAGCATAATGAACTTGGTCCAACCAACCAGCTGTTATTTTAATTTGATCTTGATTTGTATGTTTGACTGCTCCCTGTGCAAAGCCCTCAATGAACCATTTTATTCTCTTTTACCCTAGAATAAACGTGATCAGTTTGGTTATACACATCCAGATAAATATGTCTTAACTGCATTTGACCATATTTAAATTACCCAGGATTTGCATCCTGGGACGAAGCACGTTTCAAACCATTAAGAAAGATTATTGCTGCTTTGCAACTTAACTGATTTACTACACTTTGAGGGGCAACCCTCATTTCTTTGGCCTTTTCCAATTCTGCCAAGGCTCTCTTTCTTGCTTTCTCAGGCTTGGCAGCTCTTTCAACATGTTGCAGATCTGTTATATTACTTTTGCTACAAAGAACCCTGAAGTGGGATGAGATTTACAGCTAAGTGCACACAAGAATACATCAATACAGCAGACATTTATGGGTAAAGAAAGGAATACCGCACACAACTCACAAAGGTTCTTCTTTCCACATGTATTCTGCCTGATAAAAGTGGGGTGAGAAAGCAACCTATTGTAAACTGCTGAATAGGACTTTCTTCATTCATTTCATGCAGAAGAAACCATACTGAACATACATATATATATATATCGCTGGAATAAGTGCTTTCCTTTTAAACACATTTAATAAATATCAATTACAAAAGAGATCCAAATCTTGAGACCCAGACAATATACTATAGCAGGAATGGCAAAGCTGTAGAACTCCAGATGTTTCTGAATTATACTGGCCAGTCAGGCAGGTTCTCCATCTATCAACTGCATAGAAGAGTGTATTAGCCAGTCATATACAATAGCAGTTCATGGTCTAGGGCAGAGTTCCCCAATCTTTTTGGCACCAGGGACTGGTTTCTTGGAAGACATTTTTTTCCCCAGGAGGAGGAGAAGTGTGCGATCTAGATCCCTCATGTGCACAGTTTACAGTAGGATTTGCGGTCCTATGAGAATCTAATGCTTGATGACCTGAGGTGGAGCTAAGGCAGTGATGCTAGCACTTGGGAGCGACTGCAAATACAGATGAAGCTTCGTTCACTCACCATCCACTCATCTCCAGCTGTGCAGCCCGGTTCCTAACAGGCCACCGACCAGTCCATTGCTCAGGGTTGAAGAACCTGGTCTAGGATGCCCAATGCTGTCTATAGTTCTTTCAGAAAGCCTTTCCAATTGGTCCCCCACAGCTTTGGCTAAACCACCTATAAATAGTGGGGATTATGGTCCCAATGTATTTGGAGGGAGTATGCTCTATCCTTAGGCTCACAAAGTAAATATAAGAGGATAAGAGGGAAAGATATATCAATATTTCAAGACTAGAACAAAACATGGAATCACCAGCTGGGATTCACGTGCAATCAGGACCAACTTTACGATTAAACATAATGAAACAATTGTTTTGTATGGCAGATTGGGATATGTAGTGCATTGAAGACAAGCCTTTACTCATTGACTCCTGATTCACTGTCCAGATTTGGTTCTGCAGACACAACCTTGATTGCAGATTCACAAATTTGGTATTTATTAATGAGATGATTATGACATCTACTTGGATAGACAACTCTCAAAAGCATTTCATGAAAAATGCCAATATAGTGTGGCTGGTCAAAGGTTAACTGGTCACTGAAGATAAGTTAACACCTAGAAGGGCTTCCTGGCAAGTAGGGAGCAGTGAACTGTCCTCCTGACTTAGAGAATAGATTTTTCTACCACTTCAGATGCTATGTTCCCTTGGCCTACTCCAGTATAGAGTTCAAACCAAGAAAGTCTTCCATTTTAATGTTCTTGAAGAGCAAATGGGTTCTGCATAAGGCCAGAAGCTTTTTTGCATGCATGACTGAGGAATTCTGGGAGTTGAAGTCCACAAGTCATAAAAGGGCCAAGTTTGAAGACCCCTGCTCTAAAGACAGAGAGAATGAAGCCAGCGGTCTTTGGTTGACTTTCTCTAGCCAATTGAAGGAGCCAGGTTGAACCTCCTTGGTCATTATGTTGATCATGAAGGACAAGAATAGAGTCTCCTTTTTTTGTCCTATGCAGTCTTGCTGATGGATGAGACAGCAATCACATGATAATATAATCATTGTTTAGATCTGTAAAATACAAGCAAGGTCATGTCTTTTTTCCCCTCTCTGTGGTGCTAGTGACAATGGAAGCTGTTCTTTTCTTTTGACTTTTAGATGGTATCAAAGGGAAGTAATGGGGAGCTGAAGAATCTCTCATCCCATTATAGTCTGATTCAAGATCATGTTTCTATTTAAGACTTAAAGCAAGGAGCTGCACACTGTCACTCAGTGACTTGAGATAAGGCAGCAGAAGAGCTGGAATTTATCAGCTAAGCATTCAAAATTTGCTTCAAGTTTATAATACGATATTCACTAAAGTAAAAGAGATAAGTAGTTTTTCTAAGAGGAAAAAGGGAAGCAAGCAAGACATAATTTTAACTTAATAGCAAGTGACAAAGGAAGCTGTTTCATTTGATACTGAATTTTTTTCCAGTTTTATAAGACACAGCTTTGAGACTATTATCCAACGATACTGCAGTTTTGGTAAGAAAAATGATTAAATTGGCTATTCAGTGTTATTATGGTTATAGACCAGTAATCTGCCAAGGAAGCCTCCAATTTCTCCCACAATTTAGCTCAGGATATGGAGTCGAATATGGTTTGAACTCTATAAAATCAACAAAGATGGAGGCTATGTTGCAGGAGGAATATTTTTAAGTTATTTTTAAGCATTGACTGAGGGTAGATCAGCCTTTTAGATAGCCTGCTTGGTCCTCTGCAAGCAATTCCCATCTTACATAGAGTTTGCTGATAGTTTTAGAATCTCCTTTTATTTCTATTTTATATATAGTGACAGTGATCACAAACCCCTCAATCCTTGGTGACTTAGCCAAAGGTATCAATGTGGGTAAGGAATGAGACCAGAAGAGATTGTTTTTAACGGTCTCCAGAGTGATTAGGTTTTTCTCTGAAGGATTAGAACTTAGATATGTTGCACCCACTGTATAAAGCAGGGATGGGGAACTATGGCCTTTTTATGACCTGTGGACTTCAACTCCCAGAATTCCTGAGCCAGCTTGCCATTAAGGGGCCATAGTTTCTCACTTGTGATATAAAGGGACACCTTTACATTTTTATATCATTCTACATCACTGAACACTGTAAGGTGAACTTGTAATATGTATTATGCCCTGTATAATATATACCTCATTTCAATTTTATTTTCATGTTTGGTTCACTCACACTACATAGATGTCCTGCACTAATTATAACATCCTTCAGGACAATTAAATTAAACCATATGTTTTCCATGCAATTGGCAGTTTAACTCATCTCTTGATTTAAAGATGGGTAACAGCCAAGTCTCACAAATTGTTATACCCTTCTGCCATATGTTATCTTTGTTCATTTCCTTTCCTTGATTGCAATTCTTTATATTTAATGGGCCTTTTGGGCTAATTGCTTAACACCGTGATTAAGATACTATACTCTATCATCCCACTAATCTCTACTGATAAATTATATTTTAATGGGTAAATTCGAATTCATTCTGCAATCTTTAACCACTTAGCTGGACATTAAATCTAGAAAGTCCGTGAGAATTACTTCTGAATAACCACACTGCTATATATGTATTCTTTGTTTTTCACATTATTATCCATCCGGGGCGGGATGGGTGTATGTGTGTGTGTTGAGATTTTGGTAGTAAACTCTTGTACTGTATTGTGCCATGACTTAACTGGATTTGAGTTAAAACAAGTACCAATTTAGTTATTGACTTCTTACTCCCATTTTCTATAGAATCTTCACATTTGGTTTCTTTTCTTATCCCCATCCCCATCATTACTCATTAGTTATTTTTCAATTATCCATTAAAAGCAGGATTTCTTGCCCAATCTCTGCAATTTCTATATTTCCATTGGCTTTAAAAGGGTTCTTCGTATCCTAGCTTTCTGATAAAACAATACATTTCTCCTTTTAACAACATGTAGAGTTGAGGTTCCTTTTTATTTATTTAGACAGAGCTGATTCTTATTCAATGATCAGAGAAGACAACTTTCATTTTAGGATAATTGAGTGGAATAGATTCAGAAAAAGTTTCATTAAGTGGGACAATTATTTTTGTTGGCCTGCTTCAAAATTATGCGTGCACTGCAGATATGTATCAGTGTTAAATTGGTCAAAGCAAGAAAGTTTACATCCTAAGTCATGGGAAAGAAATATTGGAGAAGCCAGTCATACATCCTAGAAGAAATAACAGCTGCTTAAAGATGCTCATAGATCATTTCTGCTTTGACCTATTATAGACCTTGCAGACAATCTGCTTCCCTTATTCCGCAGTGTAATCCTGTGTATCTTTTAACAATGATAATAATGATTTTTTTTAAAAAAAATGTTTTTAAATGTTGCACATTTCTTCAATTTTTATAAAGCTCACTTTTCTGGTGAAATCGCTGTGTCAGTTAAATAGTTTTCATGATAATCCTATTTCTGGCCATGTTTATAGTCTCTTCCATCTTCTTACTTATTTTTGTAAGTGCTTGGACTTATTTTTTAATAACTCCACAGTGCAGAAGAGACAGAGNATATATATATATATATATATATATATATATATATATATATATATATATATATATATATATATCTCGCTGGAATAAGTGCTTTCCTTTTAAACACATTTAATAAATATCAATTACAAAAGAGATCCAAATCTTGAGACCCAGACAATATACTATAGCAGGAATGGCAAAGCTGTAGAACTCCAGATGTTTCTGAATTACACTGACCAGTCAGGCAGGTTCTCCATCTATCAACTGCATAGAAGAGTGTATTAGCCAGTCATATACAATAGCAGTTCATGGTCTAGGGCAGAGTTCCCCAATCTTTTTGCACCAGGGACTGGTTTCTTGAAAGACATTTTTTTTCCCAGGAGAAGGAGGAGGAGTGTGCGATTTAGATCCCTCATGTGCACAGTTTACAGTAGGATTTGCAGTCCTATGAAAATCTAATGCTTGATGATCTGAGGTGGAGCTGAGGCAGTGATGCTAGCACTGGGGAGCGACTGCAAATACAGATGAAGCTTCATTCACTCACCCTCCACTCATCTCCAGCTGTGCAGCCCGGTTCCTAACAGGCCACCGACCAGTCCATTGCTCAGGGTTGAAGAACCTGGTCTAGGATGCCCAATGCTGTCTATAGTTCTTTCAGAAAGCCTTTCCAATTGGTCCCCCACAGCTTTGGCTAAACCACCTATAAATAGTGGGGATTATGGTCCCATTGTATTTGGAGGGAGTATGCTCTATCCTTAGGCTCACAAAGTAAATATAAGAGGATAAGAGGGAAAGATATATCAATATTTCAAGACTAGAACAAAACACGGAATCACCAGCTGGGATTCACGTGCAATCAGGACCAACTTTACGATTAAGCATAATGAAACAATTGTTTTGTATGGCAGATTGGGATATGTAGTGCATTGAAGACAAGCCTTTACTCATTGACTCCTGATTCACTGTCCAGATTTGGTTCTACAGACATAACCTTGATTGCAGATTCACAGATTTGGTATTTATTAATGAGATGATTATGACATCTACTTGGATAGACAACTCTCAAAAGCATTTCATTAAAAATGCCAATATAGTGTGGCTGGTCAAAGGTTAACTGGTCACTGAAGATAAGTTAACACCTAGAAGGGCTTCCTGGTAAGTAGGGAGCAGTGAACTGTCCTCCTGACTTAGAGAATAGATCTTTCTACCACTTCAGATGCTATGTTCCCTTGGCCTACTCCAGTATAGAGTTCAAACCAAGAAAGTCTTCCATTTTAATGTTCTTGAAGAGCAAATGGGTTCTGCATAAGGCCAGAAGCTTTTTTGCATGCATGACTGAGGAATTCTGGGAGTTGACGTCCACAAGCCATAAAAGGGCCAAGTTTGAAGACCCCTGCTCTAAAGGCAGAGAGAATGAAGCCAGCGGTCTTTGGATGACTTTCTCTAGCCAATTGAAGGAGCCAGGTTGATCCTCCTTGGTCATTATGTTGATCATGAAGGACAAGAATAGAGTCTCCTTTTTTTGTCCTATGCAGTCTTGCTGATGGATGAGACAGCAATCACATGATAATATAATCATTGTTTAGGTCTGTAAAATACAAGCAAGGTCATGTCTTTTTTCCCCACTCTGTGGTGCTAGTGACAATGGAAGCTGTTTTTTTCTTTTGACTTTTAGATGGTATCAAAGGGAAGTAATGGGGAGCTGAAGAATCTCTCATCCCATTATAGTCTGATTCAAGATCATGTTTCTATTTAAGACTTAAAGCAAGGAGCTGCACACTGTCACTCAGTGACTTGAGATAAGGCAGCAGAAGAGCTGGAATTTATCAGCTAAGCATTCAAAATTTGCTTCAAGTTTATAATACGACATTCACTAAAGTAAAAGAGATAAGTAGTTTTTCTAAGAGGAAAAAGGGAAGCAAGCAAGACATAATTTTAACTTAATAGCAAGTGACAAAGGAAGCTGTTTCATTTGATACTGAATTTTTTTCCAGTTTTATAAGACACAGCTTTGAGACTATTATCCAAGGATACTGCAGTTTTGGTAAGAAAAATGATTAAATTGGCTATTCAGTGTTATTATGGTTATAGACCAGTAATCTGCCAAGGAAGCCTCCAATTTCTCCCACAATGTAGCTCAGGATATGGAGTCAAATATGGTTTGAACTCTATAAAATCAACAAAGATGTAGGCTGTGTTGCAGGAGGAATATTTTTAAGTTATTTTTAAGCATTGACTGAGGGTAGATCAGCCTTTTAGATAGCCTGCTTGGTCCTCTGCAAGCAATTCCCATCTTACATAGAGTTTGCTGATAGTTTTGAGAATCTCCTTTTATTTCTATTTTATATATAGTGACAGTGATCACAAACCCCTCAATCCTTGGTGACTTAGCCAAAGGTATCAATGTGGGTAAGGAATGAGACCAGAAGAGATTGTTTTTAACGGTCTCCAGAGTGATTAGGTTTTTCTCTGAAGGATTAGAACTTAGATATGTTGCAGCCACTGTATAAAGCAGGGATGGGGAACTATGGCCTTTTTATGACCTGTGGACTTCAACTCCCAGAATTCCTGAGCCAGCTTGCCATTAAGGGGCCATAGTTTCTCACTTGTGATATAAAGGGACACCTTTACATTTTTATATCATTCTACATCACTGAACACTGTAAGGTGAACTTGTAATATGTATTATGCCCTGTATAATATATACCTCATTTAAATTTTATTTTCATGTTTGGTTCACTCACACTACATAGATGTCCTGCACTAATTGTAACATCCTTCAGGACAATTAAATTAAACCATATGTTTTCCATGCAATTGGCAGTTTAACTCATCTCTTGATTTAAAAATGGGTAACAGCCAAGTCTCACAAATTGTTATACCCTTCTGCCATATGTTATCTTTGTTCATTTCCTTTCCTTGATTGCAATTCTTTATATTTAATGGGCCTTTTGGGCTAATTGCTTAACACCGTGATTAAGATACTATACTCTATCATCCCACTAATCTCTACTGATAAATTATATTTTAATGGGTAAATTCGAATTCATTCTGCAATCTTTAACCACTTAGCTGGACATTAAATCTAGAAAGTCCGTGAGAATTACTTCTGAATAACCACACTGCTATATATGTATTCTTTGTTTTTCACATTATTCTCCATCCGGGGCGGGGTGGGTGTATGTGTGTGTGTTGAGATTTTGGTAGTAAACTCTTGTACTGTATTGTGCCATGACTTAACTGGATTTGAGTTAAAACAAGTACCAATTTAGTTATTGACTTCTTACTCCCATTTTCTATAGAATCTTCACATTTGGTTTCTTTTCTTATCCCCATCCCCATCACTATTCATTAGCTATTTTTCAATTATCCATTAAAAGCAGGATTTCTTGCCCAATCTCTGCAATTTCTATATTTCCATTGGCTTTAAAAGGGTTCTTCGTATCCTAGCTTTCTGATAAAACAATACATTTCTCCTTCTAACAACATGTAGAGTTGAGATTCCTTTTTATTTATTTAGACAGAGCTGATTCTTATTCAATGATCAGAGAAGACAACTTTCATTTTAGGATAATTGAGTGGAATAGATTCAGAAAAAGTTTCATTAAGTGGGACAATTATTTTTGTTGGCCTGCTTCAAAATTATGCGTGCACTGCAGATATGTATCAGTGTTAAATTGGTCAAAGCAAGAAAGTTTACATCCTAAGTCATGGGAAATAAATATTGGAGAAGCCAGTCATACATCCTAGAAGAAATAACAGCTGCTTAAAGATGCTCATAGGTCATTTCTGCTGTGACCTATTATAGACCTTGCAGAAAATCTACTTCGCTTATTCCGCAGTGTAATCATGTGTATCTTTTAACAATGATAATAATGATTTTTTTTTAAAAAAAAATGTTTTTAAATGTTGCACATTTCTTCAATTTTTATAAAGCTCACTTTTCTGGTGAAATCGCTGTGTCAGTTAAATAGTTTTCATGATAATCCTATTTCTGGCCATGTTTATAGTCTCTTCCATCTTCTTACTTATTTTTGTAAGTGCTTGGACTTATTTTTTAATAACTCCACAGTGCAGAAGAGACAGAGNTTCTATTCTCTTTCAACCCTGGAAGCTCATTGGGGGACTTTGGATAAACTGCTCAGAGCCAGCCTCACAGGGTTGTTGTACAGAAAAATGGGAGTAGGGAACCATTCCATACTATACAGTATGATATTTTGAGCTCCTATATGAAAAGTGAGATATCAGTCTAACAAACAAATAAATATCCACCAATAAATAAAATGAATACCAATAACCCCAGCAGCTACATCAAAAGAGGAAGTGAATACAATGTCATAACACAATGTGCTGATTACATTTTAAAGCAGCTGATCTATGCCTTCTGTATACGGTTCTTCTCATACCTTATTTGTACACTGTCATGGCATCTGTATTTCTGTCATCCAGTTCCCATGTCCTCTTCTAGCCATAGTAAACCATTTGGGAAAGGACTGGGGAGGAATTCATTTTGTTTGCTACTTAATACAATAGTAATATTTGAAATTCAGCCTTCTCCAATTTGTTCTGAGTCATTCTTAATTCCAATCTTAGCGAAAATAAGCAGAAATCCTGTTATGTAAATTTTTGTATTCATTTGTTTATTTGTTATAATTCAAGAAAGAAGGTAAAGGAACAAAACTGATACAAATAGATACTTCAAAGAGCATAGAGAATAAAGGAAGAAAAATGGTCCCAACTTCTGTGAGGGAACAGAGATCTCATCTTGGCAACAATCTTTTCAGTTTGACGTTGCCTTGGAAGTAAGCAAAATCAAGAAACAGGTATAACAGATGTTCTTTAGTGTTTGGGATAGAATAACAGAATCCTGAAAGCCTATCCAATTATCTTCCTACCCTTCCTTATCCTAAATAAAATCAAGATGGGATTATTTTGAGTTTCTTTAACATACTTTTCTCTTAGGAGTCTTTGGTGCTCTCTGAGCTTGGTGGTTTTCTTGTAGATGTTTCATTACCAAACTAGCTAACATCATCAGTGCTAGAAGGGAGTAGGATTTGCTCTTAGTGTACTAGTTTATAAAAATAAGAGCAAAGCCCACTACCTTCTAGCACTGATGATGTTAGCTAGTTTGGTAAAGAAACATCTGCAAGTAAACCACCAAGCTCAGAGTGCACCAAGGATCAGCTCTGAATGACAAATATTCTCTTTTATCTTTCTCTATCTCAGGAGTAATCTTTCCTAAAATTCCTTTTAATGATTCACCCATTCCCAAGGTAAGATTAAATTCTTTCACAATTTCTCTGGTCTTCTCTCCACATTTTAGATGAGGATCGTAGCACAACTTGGTTTACTGGGCCGCAGGAACATTTGTGACTGGCACTGTGGAAATAAATTGGTCTGAAATCTTTGACTGGACATCTTCAGATGGCCTATGTATATGAAGATCTATGTGCATAGCTTTCCTTTGGAAGATATCACTGCCAAATATAATGCCAAATGATGAAACTCAACATTTAAGCCTATCACGGGTACTCCTTTATGTTAGCAGTTCCAAAGCAAGGATTCCAGTTCTTTCTACTTTCAGTTTCACCCTTTTTCATATGGTAATAAATGTACTCTCCCTGCCCCCTTCTTACACAGAATCAGTCAAGAACATATGGCCCAGTAAACCAAATTGTTTATATTCACTGACCATATATCACAGATAATAAAACTACAATCCTGACCTAGTACTACTACTACTCTGGGGAATTTGTATACAAATTAAATTAAAACTCTTGTGTCTGTTTGATAGTTTGTAACCTTCAATTGGGCAAAACAGTGCATCACAGAACAATAATTTTTGAATCAGACTAACTTACAGAATGCATCCAAAGTCAACAACCCTCCAATGGGGATGAAATTTGGCAAAGTTATAGCTACTTCAGTGTCACCATGCCTCCCAATTATACTATACTTGGCCCAGAAACTTGTAAGTTGTGTAGCTCAAGGGAACATGGGATGGGCATATCCTCCCCCTCTTTCCCCCCTCTCCCTGTCCCCTGCATTTAGTCAGTTGGTGATAAGGTCCAATGGGCAAGCGCCATTGGCTGCTTTGAAACTGAAATTGAAATTTGAAATCTCTTAATGACAGTGGCTATGAGGGAAGAATAAGGGAGCAACTTGGATGCCAATTGCCAAGGTAGGACTGATGAGGAGTGCTGAATGGGAAAGCTCTCTTCCCCCCATGGAAGGACACACCAAAATAGGTAACAGTCGTTGCAGTCCACAGTTCATGGGTTATATCTATAATACAATTCTGTATGTCATTCTGGGCAGTCAGAAATCTTTCATATCATTGCAGATAGGATTTTTGCTGCCTTTTTTTAACGTGTTACTTCCCTTTATTTAATTCTTCATCCATGCTGCTTTGGTTGCTTTGAACTAGTTTAAACTAGTTTCCTTTTGTTGCTTTGTTGCTGTCAGAGTCTGCTTTACAATTATAAAAGTAATCTTTAAAAAAAAGAAAGGTAAAAAACAGTGACACTATATCAAGATGTATTTATATTTCCTTAATTATATTTTTAGCACTGGGTGGAAGCAGCTGACCTTGAAAAGCAGGCTATAAATACCTAAATAAATGTTCCCTCCCTCTAGTGTGAAGCCAGTCATGATATGTGTTGTGTTGTTCTGATCCCTTTCACAGACCACAAAGAGTTAACTGACACCAATGAACATCAGTCTCCCAAAATAGAGGAATAAGGCACATCTGCTTTTTATTTTGAGTCAGAATTTCTACACATTGTAGATTAAATGTCTGCATTCTTTCTAAACAGAAAGACGCTCCCATGGGCTGGTTCAAACGATGCTTCCCTCTCCTCCCCACTTTTCCTGAGGAGCAGTCTTAACCTACTACAAGTACACATTTACGTGGGGAAATGCAATGTGTGAACTGGTAGATGAAGTCAGTCTCAAAGCTCTTGCTTGTGAGACCAGTTTTGCAGCTCCTGCAGTTATAAAAAAATCAAATCTATTCTAGCAGCAAATTCCTGATTCACACATTCTATTTCTCCAGACAAATACTAGCTGAAAAAAGCTTCCTCACTTCTCATGTTAAAAAACACAAACTATTGTTAGTGTTCTTCAATGTGGACCCTGCAAATATGTTGAACTTGGACTCCCATCATTTTGATTTAATATGACATGAGATTTCTGTGAGATTAAACCAAATAAATTTGGAGGGCCCTAGATTAGGGAACGCTGATTTAGGCAATCACCACATCAACATGACATTTTTATGAATTCTTCTCAATCCATTCCCTGTTCCCTACTACCTGAGCTGCCTGCCACCTCTGTGCTTCATTTATTGACCCATTCAAAATTACAGGAGCACTGAAAAAGTGACCTATGACCATTTTTTACACTTACGACCATTAAAGCAGCTCCATGGTCACATGATCAAAATTCAGATGCTTGGCAACTGACTCACATGTATGACGGTTGCAGGGTCTCCCGGGGTCATATAATCAACTTTTGTGACCTTCTAACAAGCAAAATCAGTGGGGAAGCCAGATTCACTTAACAACCATGTTACTAACTTAACAACTGCAGTGATTCACTTAACAACTGTGGCAAGAAAGATCGTAAAATGGAACAAAATTCACTTAACAAATGTCTCACTTAGCAACAGAGGTTTTGGGCTCATTTGTGGTCATAAATTGAGGACTACCTCCTATTGTATCAACCAGGCTGTCTTCAGCTCTGCCTTCTTTTGCACCGGTGCAGTCAGGACTTTTCCTTCGCCCCACCCAGCTTCAAAAGAAGACAGAGCGGAAGAAAGTAGGACCTCTCTGTGTGGATTTTTCAAAAACTTCTGAAAACCACTTGATGCAATGTTTATTTTCCATTCTTAGGGTATTTTGTGGGTTTTGTTTAATACTGTTTACGATTCCTATTTATCATTGTCAGATTTTTTTTTTAACTGGGGCTGTTTTAATTGTATATTTATTGTATGTAAGCTGCTGGGAGTCTTTGGGGTTACAGTGGGATAGGAATATGTTTAAATAGTGTAAATACATAAATAAATACTCTCTCAGTGCCAAGAGGAGAAGCTCAATCTCACTCAGAGCCAGGGGTGGAAGATCCCCAAAACAGGATCCCAGAGAGCTAAAACCTATGGTTGTTTGATCTAGCTTGGATTACATACGAGGCTGTTTTTCCATTTAAACCAGGAGTGTCAAACTGCCGGCCCGCAGGCCGGATGCGTCAGGCAAAACTGCGCCCACCTCAATGGAAAAAAGTTGCAATACATCGCGACACGTCACACGACATTTCGAGTTTGACACCCCTGATCTAGACTCTCACAACTTCAGGATACTGAGACAGAACTAAGAGAGCATCATTCAGTTGCCCCCAAAACATAGACGTATAACTATTATCAGTTGATGATAATACTTGACCCAATGCCAAAGGATGACCCAATGCCAAGCAGCGAGGTAGATGTTAAAAAACGGGAGAAAATTGGAGGGAGATAAGAATTTTAGCAAAGTAAAAGCTCCTTGCCTCTCTGTGCCTGTGCATGGATTTTTGCACATGCTAAAAGTTCCCTGGCTCTCCATGTCTGCCTGTGGATTATAGCATGGTAAAATTCTTGTAATCCTGCTTCTCCCTGCCTGTGTCTCTCCCTGCCTCTCCCTGCCTCCAGTTTTGCAGGTAGGGAAAAAGCAGGGAGGGAAAGATTTTAGCTCGGTAATTGTAGCTCGGCAATGACACATGAGATCACTTAACAACTGTAGTAAGGAAGGCTGGGAAGTGGGTATCATGGGACACCTCGCTTAACAACCATTTCACTCAATGACTGAGATTCCAGTCCAAATTGTGGTCATTAAGCAAGGATTATCTGTATTCTCAAATACCTCTAAAATAGGGGTAATAATACAGGTGGTCCTCGGCTTACGACCACAACTGAGACTCAAAATTCTGTTGCTAAGTGAGACAGTTGTTAAGTGAGTTTTGCCCCATTTTACGACCATTCTTGCCACAGTGGTTAAGTGAAGCACTGCAGTTGTTAACTTAGTAACATGGTTGTTAAGTGACTTTTCCATTGACTTTGCTTGTCAGAAGATCGCAAAAGGGAATCACATGACCCCAGGACACTGCAACCGTCAGTTGCCAAGCATCCGAATTTTGATCACGTGAACGTGGGGATGCTGCGACAGTCGTTAAGTGTGAAAAATGGTCATAACTCCACTTTTTCATTTCTGTTGTAACTTAGAACGGTCACTAAATGAACTGTTGTAAGTCGAGGCCTACCTTTAATCTCTTTGACTCACACGGAAGAGTTTCAGTCTGGCAAAGTTTGATGCCCCTATTTTGAAGACAATGGAAGCAAATCTTGGCAAAAAAACCTCCCCTTCTCAAAAACCCCTCAGCATCTGCTGCTATGCAGAGGTTGAGAGAAATATGCATGTTCTCCTAAACTACTTGGTGCTTAGAGCTAATTCCCTCTCTGATCAGCAGATGCTTGGACTGGACCCAGTCAGAAATGTTGATTATTCTATTTAGAAACAGCTCTACCACAATCTCTACAAAAGTCATGAAATTCCGTGCTTTTGGATTGCAGTTAGAAAATTGGGGGTCTGGCAGGAACAGCTTTTCACACTTACATGGGCTAACATGCTTGAGAAAGAAAGAATGAGTTGGTCTCCTCCATCGTTAACTGTTTTATGACATCTGTGAATGTTTTTACTGCCTTTTAGTTCCATGGCTGTTCAATTATCAGATTGATGGGCTGTGATGTAATTTAAAAAAAAAATCTTCTAAAAATGGGCACATACATTATTATGTACATAGACACACACATACTGTACATGTATCACAAGACAATGTTATATTTCGATTTTTAGTTTTCCTCAGAGGGTAGGCAATTTGTGACCTTCCAACTATGACTGAACCCTGAATCCCTTCAGCATTCATGAGCTGATGGTGAGAGAGAATAGGAGCTGCAGTCTGACAACATCTGGAAGACCACACATTACCCAACCCTGCCTCAAATCATGACTTCTGGGTACCTGAAGGTAGAAGAACTAAAGAAGCCAAACAACCTGTTGCTGCTAAATGGCATTGTGTCCTTACAAAGCAAATATTTCACGGTGCTGCTTTCTTGTCAAATCTGTATTTGCAACATATTAATATTGTCCCACATTTTCAAAGGAAACTACGATAGCTTTCCCCAGCCTGATACCTTCCAGATGTGCCGTATTTCCAGACCCATAAACTCCAATCAGCGTGGCCAAATAGTGATTGGTGATTATGGGAGTTAAAATTCAACACATTTAGAAAGTACCATTTTTCCACCTGGACTTTTGATAAAATGAACCAGACTTTCAAAGAGTGCAGTAAAATATATTTCTCATTTGTCTCAGTAGGATTCTGCAAATGTTTGCAAAAGACTGTGGCCCTAAATAATAAAATACGGGCAATGCAGTGTTTTTTCACACATCAAATAGAACTTGGGAATGGAACTTCAGATTAAATTCGAGACCAGACTTTCCACATATAAAATGTGTATCCTAAACTCTGAGCCACAGCCCATCGGAGGAGATGGTTTTTTGGAGTGTCCCAGAAATAAGAGATCTGTTTTCCCCAGGATATCTTAGGTACTAAAGCCTCTTGTTGTGTGCCCCCAAATCCATGGTATAGAGTTCCCAAAACTTCCACCATTGCGGACTGGCAAGTGGGGGGAGAAGGGATGGTTCCGCATGAATGGTGGGCAAGTACATGCACACAGCTCCATTTGCATGACCGGCAAGCAATCACACATGCCGCTCGTGCAAATGGAGCACGCTCACCTGCTGCTCGCACAAGTGCGGATGCACACTTGCGCACACAAGCTTGCCCGCCACTTCCACGGCCTGGTTCCAAATGGCTCAAATGGCCCAGTAGTGAGCCTTGGCCCGGGGGTTGGGGACCCCTAGTATAGTTATACACTTATAGCAGATCCACAGATCATGTGGATGTGCTTCCAATAATAATCTGTCAATTGAATGCTATTTATAAATAAGACCTCTAACTTTGCTGCTCCATTCAAAAAACAACTTCTTAAAAACATTTGGAGATTTGGGGTGGGGAAAGAGGATGGAAAGTGCTAATGATCTTATGTTCTTATTCTACTAAATGGAAACTTCTGTCCAATTAGATGTCTTCTCTTAATGGGGGCACAGCTGGATTGATCTGTCTCAGTTTAATCATTCTGCTGTAATGCCTGAATAATTTTGTACTGGATAATACAGTCCTGTACTGCATTACTAAAATAAATTTGGCAGACCATTTGCATTGTTCATTGTAATGTGAATGTTTTAGATTTCTCTTTAAGCTACAAGAAATGGGTTACAGTTTATCATAAAAATGGCCATGTAGATTAGGATATACAGGTAATTTCATAGCTGAGTAATGCCCAGAACATCTGGATGGACAGAAGGCCCAAGCCTCATGCTAAGGTATTAGAAGAGCAATCTTTGATGCTTGCTTTGTCCATGCAGGACAATACTTGCGAAATATCAGTCCTTCTGTTTCTGATACTATGTGAGCAATCTGCTTGCAAGTGAATAGTAGAATAAAATAGTCTCTTGAGTCAAATGTGACTTCTAGTGACTTTATGAACATGCTTATATAATTTTCTTGGCCACAATACCAAAGTCATTCACCATTATATTTTTCTGGGATTTTTTTTTTTAGTAACAATAGAGAATATGTGTAGTTGAGAGTTGAAAATCAAGCTGTGTGAAAACTAGATCTCACTATTTCTATAATCTTCCCAGTACAACTTATGATTGTGAGATTTCCTGATGTCGTCCCATCCCCATTCAAATCAGGCCTGATTTTGCTTAGCTTCTCCAAATCAGTAAATGTTGACTAGGTGCTGCTACCTAGCTGGGTAACTGGAGCAATTAATTAAATGTATTAATTTAATTAATTAATGATATAAACATTAACAAAATTAATAAAATAATAATAAAAAATATTTTTACAATAATAAAACTATTAATAAAAATGAAACAAATGCATGAACTGTTAATTTCTAGTAACTAAATCTAATCCTTCATCTCCACTGCACCCTTTTCATCATGGCTAGAAGCGGTTCAGTGGCCTAGTGACCCTGGAGATGGCCTCAGCTCCAGCGGTTCAAGCCCAAGCACTGCATGGGCAGGCTGAGTTCCTATCACACTCCTCAGTTTCTGTCTAACTAACAGTTTGAAAGCATGTTCTATGCAAGTAGATAGAAAAGTACCTCTTCAGTGGGGAGACAAGCTTGTGCTCTGTGCAGGCAGTCAGATTCCTGACTAAATGCTATTGCTATTGCAATGTGTATTCCCTAGCATCAGGTGGGGGAGGATTAGATAAATACTGTATGTAGTCTATAGGTGTGTGTGAGGAGGCCATGCTGTGCCTCATATAGGTTTTTCATGTCATGGAGATAACACATTTCACCTCACCAAGGTACGAAGATGAAATTATTATCTTCCCCAGGTTTCTTCACAGGTTTTCAGGTAACTTCAGCTCCCTTTTCAACAATCTAGGAAGATGTTGTATTTATCTAAAAAAAGATTTGTGTTACTTTCCCCAAGTTAATAATTAAAATAAGAACATTATCTTAAAATACAATAAAAGAAACAGAATAATGTTTTCTATTTAATTATTTTATGGAAGTTCATCTTAAATTCGGTGCCATCTTCCTTCAGGGTAAATATAGGTTGATATTATTATCCCCTATCCATGGCTGAGGCTGGGCTGCATGGAACTGGTTTCATTTACGGCACTCATTCAAAACACAAGAATCTTATGGATATTTATTCCAAGCAAGTTCAGTCGATTTTAAGGATGCGCAATCTCTAGCAAATGGCTTGGGGACTGCAGGCTCAGGGGATATATCATGCCAGGACTAACTTCAGTTCAAGTGACAACCTTTCAAAAAGGATAAAGTAGAAGTCAGATGACCTGTCAAGAAGATGGATCATCAGGCTACCGAGCAGAGCACTGAAGGGAAAAGAAAACATATACAGTTTCACAAGCATCTGCAAAACCTTCTTTGGGCATTTTAAACAGTTCAAAGTTTGAGAGGGGATATGAAACAATCAGTTTACAAAAAAAACACCTCATCCTTTTATTTGGAAACATAGAAAAGAGTTATCAACAACAGGGTGGCATCATCTGTGGTTCTCCTTACATCTACCAGCTCCTCCTCAAGAGCATCAGTGTTCTTGGCCCGTGTCATATATCTGAGGCAAAACCAGGAGTCCTCTTTTACGCACTGTCCTGTTGCCTGGAGCAGTCTGAGCATCAGAAGCTGGACACCTCATGCATTGACTATGATTAATGAATTAATGAAAAATAAAATAGAAGATATCTTTTTCTCCCAAAATGTGGAGAGCATCCAACAATATTTCAAGGTAGCGTACTATACAAATTCATCCACCCACTTGACTTGACCGTATCAAACATTGTCCACACAATACCTTCATGAATAGCTCTAGATTCTGAAAAAATTGAGATGTGGGGGAGGGGGGAGAGTGACATCCAGAAAAAAAAAAGGATTGGTTCTGTCAAAATGCTTACTATAAGCTACAGTACTTAAAAATAATCCATCCATGTATATTTGCATTATCACATACTTAAGTTTCATTACTTAATTATTTATATATACACTAGCTGTACCCAGCCACGTGTTGCTGTGGCTCAGTCTGGTAAAAGCGTGTGTTGCTTTTACGTCCAACAGATGGCACTGTTTTTCAAAAAAAGCATGTTTTACCTGTCAGAGGTGTGACATCTATATAATATAGGTATATAAAAACACGCGCGTATTCAAATGCAACGTTGTATCAAAATTTCAAAGCAATCGGTGAAGAACTTTCAGAGATTTAAGATTCTGAACAAACGAACATTTACATTTTGATTTATATATATAGATATAGATATTTAAACTGGCCTGTATCTTACAATCACAGTTAAACAGTTTAATATATCCCTCAATTAATTTGCAGAGGTCTAAATCCTGTCTTCTGAGGTGAGACCAATGTAATTTTATAGTTTTTAAAAACAAAAACAGAAACAAAAACCTGCACTTACAAATATATAGACCAAATGAGCTTTCCAGTAACATGTTAAGAAAATGGCAGACAGCCATATAACTACTTTCTTGGTAACAAAGAGATGGTTGCTGATTTTACTATAGTACATATATTCATATATATTCATATCATGAATATGAAAAACATTGTGTTAATGTAAATAATATCAATTTTTCACATCACAAAGGGAAATCACAGAGGAGACAAAATTACTATCATTTAGAAGGAATGGCGCTTTTAAAACATGAAATAAGCCCTCCTTGCCTTCTTTCAAATCAGTACGCAATACACCAAAGGCATGATATCTGATGAAGCAAGCGTCTTGAAATCCTCTACTCACTACATGGTTTCTATTTGATTGCCTATTTGATAGCCATTTAATGCAAGAGCTGGAAACAGAAACTTGAAAAATATAGCCCCCCAAAATTAAATTGAACAATAGGAAAACTAGTTCAAAAGAAAATGGCAGCAATTAATAATCAATTTTCTCACAAACCTAAGTGAATTAATACATTTTTGTTGGATCAAGATTGCGGTGGTTGTTTTTTAATGAATTAAATGACCAAAGGTTTAGTTGGCCCTCAACTAACTCAAAAACATTGTGTTAATGTAAATGATATAAATGTTATCTCTTACCTCTTCATTCATTCCTGATGGTTTTATTCAAGGCTATGATTTCTAAAGTGCAGGATGGAGTGCCTAAATTGTGATAGTAGAATTAATAGTGTGCTTTGAAGTTTCAGGTAATGAAACTCAGGCAAGATACTGAAAATAACTCTCATCAAAGAAATTATACCAGACATAGTTTTTTTTAAAAAAGAATGCTGTCTCAGCTAGTATGAGACACTGATAAGAAGTCTAGTAGCCACTTCCAAAACCCTCAACAGAAGCAGAAGAGCCTGGCTAAAGAAAAGAAAAGAAAATACTTTTCCCACCACTTGCTTAAAGATAGGTTTTTCATTCGAAAGTACTCACTAGAATTATTGTGTTGTTACTCTAAGCTTCGCCTTAATAAATTTTACCATTCAAAGCTCTGGGACATCTGCTCTTGAAATTAACTGCTTCTAGTCTAGACTGTTACCAAAAGCCTGATAGCAGGCTTAATACAGGTAGTCCTTGACTTATGACTGGCTGCTTAATGACCATTTTAAATTGCAATGGACTTAGAATGTGTGTTTTATGGGCCATAAAGCACTTCTGGCCATCATAATATGCCATGCCATATACACATCCCCACAATCATGAGACCACATTTGGTTGCAGTTTTCCATGGTCACTGTTTGGAAGAATGGATTCGACTAATGACTGTGCTAATGCATTTTTGATGCACTAGATTTGCAGCTCCTAAAATTCCTGCCAGTGTGATTGTTGAATGAAATAAATCCTGGAAATTACACTTGCAATTAATTTGAAGGCTGCCAAATTCAGGTAAGCTCATCCAATTGAAGGTAGCATCCTGTGTTCAGTGCTTGGGCATATCTAAAGATGAAGAAACCCAACTATTCAGAATCTGTTGTCTTTATTTGACTGGTATGCCATCAAAATTAAGTTGTCCATCTAAGAGTCCGCAATATTTAGGTTTTGTACATTTTAAATGATAGACTCACAATTCTTGAATAGCTAGAAAGGTCACATCAATATTGTTAAATGCCCGACATTGATTGTATCCTTTTTTTATGCTTTACTTTGCACAATACTTTTCTGTGCAAAGAGAAAGAAATCAATTTTAATAAATTACATATTTCTGAATATATGGACTGCTAATTGGGGGGGACATTTTTCACTTCAAACATTCATCACTTTTTAATAGAAAAAGGCAAGCCAGTCTATTTAGTAAATTAAAAATAATTTGTGTGACTTTTCTGTATGAGTACCGTAAATCTGTTGGCTTTGCTATAGATCATAAAAAAAGCTTTGTTTAAATTTTGTTTTAGTCTTATGGTTCATGTTTGTCCTGTCAAATTTCAATATGTTTTTGTTGTATTTTTCCATTGGGTTCAACAAGAGAGCCTTTCTCTTTTTAATTTAACACCTGTGAATTCACACACGTGCTTAGAAGAGGAGGGCTCAAGTCTGTCACTTGTATGGCTTATTCCAGGCATCTCCAATTTGTGAAGGATAACTTCAACAAACCACACACAATGGTTCCATTTTATTCCATCATGAATTAAAACTCTAATTAGACTAGTAATGAAATATTATTATTAATAGAGAGAATTTTACAAGAACAAATGGCATCGCTCCAATATTTTATGTGATTTAACACATTGAATGTCAGTTATGATGTAATGTGGAAGACCTGACCATCAGAAATTTTTCATGGTCAAACCACTCTCTGGTTGCTTTCCTAGTGTTGCTTCTCCTGTCCCCATAGGGAGACTGGGCCTATTAGAGCAGTCCACCCCAGGCATCTAATGGACCCCAGCTTGGGGTTTCCCCTGAGGATATGGTGGGTCTGGTTGGCCATGCACCAAGATGTAAGTCTCCACCTCGAATAGGTTTGTGATGTGAGGCTTTCAGTAGATTTCCTATAGAGTCTCTCCCTCCCTCCCTCCCTCCCTCCCTCCCTCCCTCCCTCTCTCTCTCTCTCTCTCTCTCTCTCTCTCTCTTCATTAATTTCTGGTTTTCTCTGGGAGAGGTGCCTAGAGCACTGTTGGAGAGAGATCAATCTAATTGAAATATGATACTAGACATTATATTATAGCAATAAGAGTGGCAAAATGTGCCTATTTTTCTGCTCTCACCATGTCCATGGATAGCCCATGACTCTTTGAATGACCCTGTCCTGCTGGGGAGGGTAGCCATAGGGGGAAAAAGCTATTGTGATGCATATTCTAGGTATCTGTTAAGTGATCAGTTAAGGTCACTTGTCCTTAACTGTGGCAGATCTAAATTGACCAAAGCTTAGTTTTGCCCTATTTTCTGGGAAGAGCTTGATCCTGTAAATCCTGAGGAAGTGGACAGAGTGTTCAGAACAGTTATAGATGTTAGATTTCTGTCCATCCTGGTTAGTTAAAGCCTCCTGGGAAGTGATATATTGCTGGGTCAAAGCAGTGATAAATTTAAATTTGCAGGAGGAGGTAGTTCTGACAGTCTTGAAGAAGGCAGTGATATTTTTCCCTCCTGAAAAAGCCATCACTGGACAATATTCACCAGTCTACAATCTCCACATTTTAAGGAAGGCTGTTGAAAACATGGTTTGAGCTGCAACTTCAAAAGGAAGAAGCAAATTATCTGGATCCTTTCCATTCAGTCTTCTGCTCTAAATACAGTACTGAATAGCACTGATTGCACTTGGCAAAAACTAGGATGGGATGGTTACCATTCAATACCATTGTAAATGGTGTCCTTCTATACCAGCGGCAGGGACTAAGAGTGAGAGGCATAGTGTTGCAGTGGTCTTCCTCCTTTCTCCATAGCCTAATCCAGTCAGTGTTAAGCGGATGTGAGAAATCAAGTCCAAAGCCACTTGTTAGCAGAGTGCCACAAGAATCAATGCTCTCACCAACTAATTTAACATCTACATGAAGCCACTGGACCAGGTCATCTCCTGGCTGAGTGTCAATGCCCTTTCCCAATGCCTGTAATCTGTTGGGGTCTGAATTTGAAGGTACAAGCTTAAACTCAACCCTACCAAGACCAGATGGCTATGAGTTCACTTGGCTGTGAGAACATTTCATATTTAATGGCAGACACAACGGATATCTGAAGGATGTTTCTCAAACTGATTTTGAACCATCCTGTAAGATCCACCAGGGTAACCATGCTTTGTGTCCCATTTATAAAGCAATGCAACTTGTGGGACAGCATTTCCCACAAGGTTCAAGCAGCCCTGACCAGGAACACCTAAAAACCCAGATTTCTTTCAACATTTTGAGCTAGGATGTGGAGGGGATAATTATATATTATTATGGTTACAGTTTTCCCATGGCATGACCATTTTTCCTTGTGTTTTAATGTATTGATTCTCCTTTAATCATTGCAAGCTGCCCAGAATATATGACAAGTAGATGCCCATAGAAATTTAAATTATAAATAAGCAAATAAATTAATGAAGGGGGGGAAATAACAACATGGAATTATGTGGAAAGAGACTTCACAGTCTACTAGAGAATTGTGTTATGTTGATAAATGATTATATTAATATGTTGATTAAATAAATTTATTGTGGTAGTAGAAGAAGATAATGGCTTAATTGGAATCACTCTCAGTCAGGATTTTATCTAGAGACTTAAAAGAAATTAAATTTCCATGGATAAACTTATTTTTCATTTCAGACAATCAGAACAAGTATATTCTCCTTCTTCAACCCATCACAGTTTTAACATCATCAGGAGAGGTTTACCATATTGATATAGTTAAAATATGAAAGAAAGACTTTCTCCCAGACTTTGGGCAATCAGCTGGTTCCTTCTGTTTTGTTCTTTCCCCAAGATAGTTTTGAAAGATAATGGAAGTAGATCCAATGTTCATCTGAGGAGAAAAATAATATATAAGGATGAGATTGGCATGTTTTAAAAGTGTCTTATCCAAACACTCTCACCAGCTTTCAATCAATAATGTGCTTAGTGACAGTCCTGGATTGTCTCCCATGATCCCATGAAATATACGGAACAGTGCTCTCTCTCTCTCTCTCTCTCTCTCTCTCTCTCTCTCTCTCTCTCTCTCAGTCACGCTCTTCCTATATTTGAGTTATTTGTGGAGGACACATACAATTATCCTTTATTTGTGGTATCAGAAAGGGGGAAGTGGTGAAGTTTCCAGAAAACAAAAGTGTGGGATTCATCTGTTTTGCAACTGCTATTATAATTGTAAATTATCAGTTTTGTGATGAAATGTGAATGAAAGCCTGGATGGCAGTCTCCAATCTGCTTACCGTGGAGGAGTTGCATTGATGTAAGAAGAAGATACGTTTAGAGTTTGTTTTAGCCTTTGTTGTTAGAGCTTTATGCTTCCTCTTCTTTGTGTAACTTGGGGCCTTGAAATCTGTTTCAGTTGTTAGAAGACACAAAGGTAACTTGAATTGTACTCACTTAACTTAAAACATGTTTTTGCAAGAGGCTCCAGTGGAAGCTGTAATGGAAACAAGATGGATGGTTTGAGCTGAGGAGTGAAATTCAAGTAATTAAGTAGTTGGCTCTAGATACTTGAAAACAATAACCATGTATGGGAAACTAATTTATTCTCAACTCTCAACTAGCTGGGACTGATTCTGTTCAGCACAGAATCCTTTCCAAAAGACCAACAACAGATCTAGGCTGAACATTACAACTCTGAGAAATTCTCAGTGTATTCCACTACCCCACCATTATCTAGATGATCATTTTGTCTTTCAGCTACATAGTGCATCTTGCTCAAAGTTTTGGCAGCACAAAAATAAACTGAACACTGTTGTTCATAAAAATTCTGGTGAGAAAAATATAGAAGAGCAAAGCATTAAATGTAGTGCTGTGGTGTTGATGTGCCACCTATATGCTAAATGTATGTGGTGCATATCTGCTTCCTGCACATGTGAATAATAATCCAGATCAGAATTGTATCTCAGTGTTTTTTGCTAAAACTATACATGTATCTCTTGGGAATCCAAAACTTCTCCTGCTTAATAATATAGCTGACATTGAAACATCTGTTTTAGATTAATTACTCTATACCTGAACTTTCTATGTGAAGGCTAGCTTCTATATTCCCTATCCCTATTCTATTCTATTCTATTCTATTCTATTCTATTCTATTCTATTCTATTCTATTCTATTCTAATTTGCTGTGAATCAAGGGTGGATAAATATTAAAAGAAATGTTGGTGTACTTTTGAAAATATCTGAGATATATTTCTACTATTGTACACCATCCAGAGTCCCTGTATAAATCTGATTTTATTTTTTTATTTACAATACTTTTATTTTCCTGGCAGTTTATATACAAATCAGTATACAAAATTGACATAGTTCATGCAAATAGTTTCTCACTCTATCATCCATCGCCATCATCTCATCCCATGGGTCTGCTCAAACAAAAGAGTTTCACCCAACCTGTGGGAGGCTATTAGAGAAATTCCTAAGCAAAGACTCTGGAGCAAGGAATCCCAAAATACGGTGATCACCACACGGAAGGACCATCTTCAACCTCTCATTCCCCTGAATCCTTGTAGGGATGGAAACAACAGCATCCTCTCGCAGTATACATGGTGGATTCCCCATGGAAAAGGGAATCAAATTGCCCTGTTGGTCTTTTCTTTCTGTGTAGCATAAAGATTATTGTGTTTTTCCACTATGGTGATGTTCTCCACAACAGATGCTACTTCTTCATAGATCTTCCTGGACCAACTATGTAACATAAGTGAGTTCAATTTTCTTCACATTTTTGTAAAAATATATTTGAAAGGCAGAGAAATATAAATCTACCCTCCAAAGCAAGCAATACATGGATTCAGATTTACACATGTTCCTATCTACAATTTTAGCTTTTAAAAAATTTTGTTTGAAATGAAATAGCTGTATAAACTAGTAATTAGTACATGGTAACATGTCTTGAAATTAATGACATTTTGAATTTCACCTAGTGCTTGCCAAATGTAGCAGTTCTGCTATAAAATTAGGAAGATTTGGTATCAGACTTTCAGATAACTGCTTCCCCAGATGTGACCAAAATGAAATTCAATTAAACTCCAAACCAACCAAGCTTTTCACTCACTGGTTAATTAAGCTATTAACAGGCCCTTGTGTTTTGCTGCAAATCCTTTTCTATGGAAAAGTGTTGCAGTCCTAATATGTCAAAATAATCAAACATGTTGTCTTCTGGCAAAAGATCAAAAAAAAATTATTTCCTCTTTCTGAGAGTGACTGTGAATTTTTAAAGTTTCTGTAAAATGTGCTGTGCTGCAGTTTTGCCATTTGGAAAGTCTAACTAATTATATAAATTATAATAAAATGAAAAATGAGGGGATAGATGGGGAACTCATCCAATTTTCAGACAACACCAACCTGGCAGGAATAGCCAACACCCCAGAAGATAGGCTTAAGATACAGAAGGATCTTGACAGGATCTTGAACACTGGGCGCTATCTAACAAAATGAAATTCAATGGTGAAAAAAGTAAGGTTCTACATTTAGGCAAGAAAAATCAAATTGTTCTGTCCCAGCCTACGTGAGTACTTGCTCAACTGCTTTACTCACAAGAAGAAACCCCTCTTCATGAAACCAGGCAGGACCCGCAAGAAAAAACTAACCCCTTTTATTTTTACACACCTGACTCAATGTCCAAGACTTCAGAGGCAAGCAACACAATCCACAAAAACACAATCCTCAGCACAATCAGTTGCCTTTGGCAAACAGCACCTCCCACACCTTCCCCCTTTATAATCCAGCCAGGGCGTGGCTTCTTAATGGCTTTTCCTTTGCCTCTTGAGCCACCCCACTGCCTTCCTCTGTCTTGCTTGTCTCTCTCTTCTTTGTGCATCCGCGCATCCGGGATTGGCCCCAGCTGTTCCTCTTCATTGCCCGAATCAGGCTCCCAAAAAAGCTGTGTCTCTGCCCGAGCGTGAGTAGAGGAGCTGGCCTCCTCGTCTGAATGTGAGTCTTGGTGCTCCTCAGAGCCTTCCTGACTCCAATGTCACTCTAGGCCCCTCCTCCTCATCTGAGTCCTCAGACTCAGCTGCTGGAGGAATCACAACACAAATGCACAGGTATAGTATATGTGGTACCTTGCTCAATAGTAGCAACTGTGAGAGGGATCTTGGAGTCCTAGTGGACAATCACTTAAATTGGAGGCTAAAACATATAAGGAATGCTTGCTGGAATTGGGTATGTCTAGTTTAACAAAGAGAAGGACGAGGGGGGACATGATAGCAGTGTTCCAATATCTCAGGGGCTGCCACAAAGAAGAGGGAGACAAGCTATTTTCCAAAGCACCTGAAGGCAGGACAATGAGCAACGGGTGGAAGCTAACCAAAGAGAGAAGCAACCTATAACTAAGGAGAAACTTCCTGACAGTTAGAACAATTAACCAGTGGAACAACCTGCCTCCAGAAGCGGTGAATGCGCCAACACTGGAAGTTTTTAAGAAGAGACTGGACAGCCATTTGTCCGAAATGGTATAGGGTTTCCTGCCTGAGCAGGGGGTTGGACTAGATGACCTCTAAGGTCCCTTCCAACTTTATCATTATTATCATTATTATCACAAATATGAGCCAACAGTGTGCTACAGCTGCCAAAACAGCCAACACTGTACTAGGTTGCATTAACAGAGGGATAGAATCAAGATCACGTGAAGTATTAATACCACTTTACAATGCCTTGGTAAGGCCACACTTGGAATACTGCATCCAGTTTTGGTCACCATGATGTGAAAAAGATGTTGAGACTCTAGAAAGACTACAGAGAAGAGCAAGAAAGATAATCAGGGGACTGGAGACTAAAACATATAAGGAATGGTTGCTGGAATTGGGTATGTCTAGTTTAATAAAGAGAAGGATGAGGGGTGACATGATAGCAGTGTTCCAATATCTCAGGAGCTGCCAGAAAGAAGAGGGAGTCAAGCTATTCTCCAAAGCATCTGAAGGCAGGACAAGAAGCAACGGATAGAAACTAATCAAGGAGAGAAGCAACCTAGAACTAAGGAAAAATTTTCTGACAGAACAATTAATCAGTGGAACAATCTGCCTCCAGAAGCTGTGAATGCTCCATTTGTCTGAAATGGTATAGGGTTTCCTGCCTGAGCAGAGGATTGGACTAGATGATCTCCAAGGTCCCTTCCAACTTTATTATTATTATAAATATGGGTTAAAACTAAAAATGGCATTGCACTGAGTTTACTTAAAATGAAAAGTAAAGACAATAATGCTAGAAGGGGAATAGCTAGAGAATATCCAGAAATGCTAAAATCACGCAATACGTTAGTTTTCTGATTTCCACAGAGTAAGTCCTTAAGTACTGAGTGTTGATGAAAATATCAGCTACATGAGGAACTATATTATCCCATGAGTACCGCAGAAAATCCAACTAAGTGCAGAATCAACCAGTTCAGCAGAACAGCACCTTAACAACCAATTTCTCATAGGGTGTCACAGCTTTCACTTGGCACTTCCATGCAAGATCTTTGGGTAGTTCCCAGAGTAACCTACACCCCTGTGATCTCATCTCATACATCATGTTTCTTTGCCAGCTGAACTGATATAATGTTCTGAAGCTGGCTGTCAGATGGAAAAACCACACCACTTTGTGGTGCTTGGGGACAGGCCATTTCTCCATTAAAGGGAATGCTTGCCTCACCCTGCCTGCATGCTCCTGAGCTTTTGCTATCATGCAATATGCTTACAGTGGGCTGGTGGCTTTGCAGCTTCAGCTTCTCTTCATAAACCCAGGTGAAGGGAGTAGAGGTGAAATAGATCAGACTCCCTCCTTTACATTTCTCTTCAGCAGAAAGGTGTGTCTTTATCTAATGTCTTTGAATCAGTGCTGACTCTTGACAATTGCCTGGATGCATCCCTGCTGTTTGCCTGACCAGATTTTTGAAAGTGGTTTGCCATTGCCTTCTTCCTAGGGAGTTACAGGTCCAAGCCACCCATTGGTAAAGTGAGATTAGAACTCACAATCTCCCACTTGCTAGTCTGGTGTCTTAACCTAATGGCACAAAATGTGCTCCCTTCTTCAGCTGCTAGCACAGGAAAGGGATCAGATTTTCTCTTTTCTTTCTTTTCCATTTTTGTGGAAGTGAGGATGAGAGAATTGCTGTCATTTATTGGAAAGATGGTTTTCTAAACCATCCACTACTAAAACCTCTGGTGACATGCTTCCTATGGTAACTACTAGCAGGCCCGTAATTTTTATTTCTTGTTCCTATGTTACTCAGATGGCTGTTTCCCCCAAAATAGGACCCAACCGGAATATAAGCCCTATCATGATTTTTCAGGATGCTCGAATATAAGCCCTACCCCACAAAATAAGGCCCAGTTAAGATCATCAGCCAGATGGATGCAATTAGTACTGTATTTCCCTGAAAATAAGCCCTAACCGGAAAATAAGCCCTAATGCATCTTTTGGAGCAAAACTTGATATAAGACCCAGTCTTATTTGCGGGGAAATATGGGTATAAAAGCAGTTGTGGACTTTTTCTGGCTTTCCATAAGGCCTTGGAAACCTGGTATTTCCTTCAAAGCAGTGGGTTAGAATGAACCTGCATTTTTAATATTTTAAGAGAATGTTTGTGTTTGGCCTCAGATGTATCCTAATCTTGCTGTTGCTTTTATTTTTGGCTTGGTTATAATTTTTTTTTTTGCTTATCTGTCTTAAACCTGGTTAGCCGTGCATAATTTGCAAGTCGGGCAGCTAAATAAATTGATTACAGAACTAAATAAATTGCATCTCAAATGCCTTTAAGGAACGGTGGAGTAGGAAATGGTTGCAGTGTGGAAAGTGGTTTCAGCTGTATCAGCAGTTGTTTCCAACCTGTACATAGAATTGTGCAAGGTGAAGTTAGGATTAGCAATTAGGGATCAGACACCAGGAAAGGAATTGAAAAAGCTAAGGGTCAGGAAAACAGAGGACAGAAAATAAGAACAGAAAACAAGAGTTTATTCAACAGAATGGCTTCAGTTCTGAGCCCCAGCAATAGGAAAGGTAAATTATACAGGTATATAAAATGAGTTGCTCCTTCTTTAATATCAGCACCCAGTGTCCCAATCCCGTTAGGATAAATATATTACAGAGAGCAGGAAGCCTTCACCCTGCTTATTTTTTTAATATTTATTTACTGTACTGAAATGCTATATTTTCCTTCCAAGCCTGTGTCTTCTAGATAAAAATCCACTGCAAATACACACACACACACACACACAATAGCTGATCTCAGTTGGCATCAATGGAAGTGCTTGCTTAAATTAGTGGCAGAAGAGGGAAGATTTAGCTTCAACCCTCCTGCACATGTAGCTCCAATTTGCATCAAATCATTCTACATTTAATAGCAACTGAAAGTATATCTGGAACTGGTAAAGCAGTTGCACAATTTTAATCTTACCGAAATGATTTCGCCTGAGTTGTTGGTTGGGCTAAAGCAGTTAGCAGTAAACTTGGGAGTTTCCCATTCTGTGTTTCTTCTAAGGAAAGAGTATATAAACACGCTGGCTGGGGAATTCTGGGAGTTGAAGTTGACACATCTTAAAGTTGTCAAGGTTGAGGAACACTAGTATAAGAAGATATTGAGTACTATAGAGGATTCACATCAGAGATGTCCTGACTTGTCCTCACTGTCAAACTGAATTGTTAAGGAATTATGATTCATTCTCTCCTAGAAACTCTAGATCCCATATAGCTAATCATACGTCCTTTATAATAAAGGACAGTCCTTTAGATGTATTTATTTTTCAAGAATTCAGCTTTGTTCTTTATTTTGGTCAATTAGCTTTTATCATACTAATAGTACCATTTAATGCATATTTATGTGAAAAAAATGAAAATTGAATTGTCCTTTTTTTTAGATATTTTTGTTAGAATATGCATTCTTGGTTTCGTTCTTGAATGTCCCTTTGTAAAGCAAAATTATAAACATAAACTATTAAAAACTGTATCCTTATGAAACTCTTCAGATTTGCCCTTTTTTTAGATTTGTCCTTTATTTTTTTCCAAGAAAATATGGTCATGGTCTATAGAGCCAGTGGGATTAGTAATCACCGTTAGATTTATTATGTATGAATTCATCTACTTTTTGAGAAGCATATAAACTAATGAACATCATCACAATCTGTAGCAGGGGATTGGACTAGAAATTAAAAAATAATAGTAACATTATTGCTGGCAACAGACAAGCATCTATTTTTTTGCCATCACACTTCCATGAAGTGCAGAGAGTAAAAATATGGGACCATTTCCTGCTAACTTTAATTTCAGACTTCCATAAAAACAGGTAAAGATATAAAATCTAACTGCAGCTATAGTTTTTAATTTCTATATTTACACTTCCAAAAAAGAGTCAAATTTAACCTCTCTTTTTTTTCTTTCTAAAAGGGGGGAAACCTGCAACCAGTCAAGGCTCCTACTTAACCTTGAATCAGTCTTTAGATTTGGGCTGAAACTATGATTGCTGGTCCAGAGACTTTTGTTCAGAAGGTGGAACAAAACACTGAAGAACACAAAATCAAAAGACTGGGTATCAAGCCATTTATGCACTATTGATATTGTTATCACAGTACAAAATGTGAACTTAGGACAGACAGTTCAAGAATAGAATAGAATAGAATAGAATAGAATAGAATAGAATAGAATAGAATAGAATAGAATAGAATAGAATAGAATAGAATAGAATAACAGAGTTGTTACCTTGGAGGTCTTCTAGTCCAACCCCCTGCTCAGGCATGAAACCCTATACCATTTCAGACAAATTGTTGTCCAATCTCTTCTTAAAAACGTCCAGTGTTGGAGCATTCACAACTTCTGGAGGCAAATTGTTCCACTGATTAATTGTTCTAACTGCCAGGATGTGAAGTGAACTGCACCATTGAACCTCAAGGTGCACACCAAAATGCTCCAACTTGAACAATTGTTGTTGTCTATGGAGACTCTCAGTCATCCAGGTCATGGTTGTCCCAAAGGTGCTTTTTCAAATGGCAACTGGACTTTGTTCTTCCTTGAAGACGTTTTGCTTCTCATTCAATAAGCCTCTTCAGTTCTGTTCTTGTTGTTGTTCTTCCTCTTTTTCTGGGATAAACATTGCAACTTCTCTATGTAAACACTCAAGATTTGCCCATTCATTTTGCCTTCCAATAATTTAAACAACCAAACCACATGCCCAATTCCATGTCATAAATATGGTCATCTCATGACTCACAAACATAATTCACTGTCCACTTGGGGCTTGTGATCACTCCTTTGGGCAAGATTTTTCAGCCTGAAATCACTGCATCCTGCCCATAAATTATCTCCTCTAACTTCATCCCAATCACCTCCCACAATGGTGCCTGCTGGTTTGTTGTCACTGTTGTCCAAGCCGCCACTTTTTGTATATGGAATGTCTGATATATCTATAAAATAGTGAAACCTCTTAAATTCTTAGTGTAAAGGTCACCATTAGAAAGAAAAGGTTGTTGCCAAAGATATTTAGCCCTATATAGACCCTCCAGTTAGTGTCATACTTCACTTTGTCATTCTCAGCCTCCCGCTTAGAAAATCCAACCTCACTTTATCATCATAAACATGTCAACAATCAGTCCCAGTGGACAGCCTTGCTGTTTGTACTGCAGGCTCACAAAAAAGTGTGCCATCCAATAAGCTGGAATGCTTATTCATTGTGCCCCATTGGAATCAGACCTGGAACATTTCCATATCATTTGATTCCCCCCCCTTCATCTCTCTAGGAATGAGCTTTATGGGCAGGGTAAATATAGTCAGAAATCTGTCTGAAGAGAGAGATTCGTTTTGTGCTTCCACAAGGAGTATCTGAAATTGTAGAAACTTTGTGCTCATCCATGTCCTAACTTTTGAAACATTTCTGCTTGAAAATTATAGATATCTATTTTTCCTAATAAAGCTAACTTTGTAAACTTCAGTGTATGGAGTTCATATTTTTTATTTCATATCCTTGTTATTTTGGTTAAACTATGGTAACTTTTTAAAAGTATTTGGTCTAAGCGCCTAATCTCAAAACAGGGTTTTTTTTCCTCTGTAGAATTGCTTGTATGCTATAGGGAACCAAGCAGTTTTATGAAATTTTTACTTTATCTAAGAATTCTATAGGCAATGCTCTCTTCTGGCTTTCAGCTGCTATTTTTCTGAAACTCCATTCCTGACATTTTCTATTTAACAAATATCAACTATTTTCCAAAGCACCAAAAGGCAAGACAAGAAACAATTGATGGAAATTAACCAAGGAGAGAAGCAACCTAGGACTAAGAAGAAAATTCCTAACAGTGAAAAAAATTAACCAGTGGAACAGTTTTGCCTTCAGAAGTTGTGGGTGCTCCATCACTGGAGCCTTTCAAAAAGAGACTGGACAACAATTTGTCTGAAATGGTATAGGGTCTCCTACTTGAGCAGGGGGTTGGATTAGAAGACCTCCAAAGTCTCCTCCAAATCTATTATTCTATGTTACATATCACTCTGTGTGAAAGAATGTATCAATTTATTCCTAAGCGCTTACTAATTTTAAGGTGAATGGCGGTTTTCACACTTTAATGTTGTATATTATATTATCATTAGTTGTTGTTCTGCTCGCTTATATGACATCTATATTTTGCTTTGTATAAAATGGTTTAGAAAATAGAATGAAACATAATTTATTTTTGAACCATCTGTTTGATTTAATAGACATATTTGTTATTTATACTTACTTTGCACTTTAAATTTAGCTTTAAAAAGTGGAATTGGGGGATGGTGATCCCATTTATGTTTTCTATTTAAAGCACAGATTGAGAAAGTACAGTTTATTTACAAATGGATGTAGAAGTCAGACAGAACTGACCCAAAAACTACTGTATTTGCAGGGTCAGGTAAAAATCACTGCCCAACAGTCTCTTTTTATTGCTAAACTATTAGACCACATATATTCTGCATCCAGCCAGTCTGGATGGCTCCCTCCACAAAGTGTCAATATTCAAAAAGAGATTGTGAGATTAACTATTCTGATTAACTATTGTGATACATGAAAAATGTGTAGAACATGCCCTCTGATGACAAAATTGTTATATTCCAAATTGGGATTCCAGAAACTATCTACTGTCTCTGCAGTTCAAGTTTTCATTTTTTGTGCTTCGGTTTTACTATCCAGATCACTTCTCTTTGAAAGAGGAATATCATTCTCCATAAAAATTCAGTCTGCGTCTCCAGAGATTTAAAAAGAAGTCTGTTTTAGCTCTCCTTATATTTCAATATTATATCCTTTTATGGAGATAAAAGAAAACTCCCCTGGATTTTAATGGAGTGAACTAGAGCAAATTGCCAAAACAGACCCAATTGCATTAAAGGGCAGCAGTAAACTGAGTTATTATTTGCTCAAAAAAACTGTACAAAGATAAGTTTATTTGGGAAACACACACACACACAGCATATACCGTAATTAGAAAATGGATCTTCAAATAAACATATCTTAGAAGTCAATGCAGTGGTTGACTTTTTACAATGTGTATCTTAAGAAATATTGTATACATTATGGAAAGCTTTGACAAATTTCTACATATTAGGGAATGGAATGCATATAACACTGTATATTAGAACAACTGCAAACGACTGTGAATACAGATGTTGAACATTTCTTCCATAGTGTTCACGCTCCATCCTATTCTTTCCCCCAGTGAGGAAACAAAAAAGAATTTGGGGGATGTTTAAGCTTTATAGGCATGAATGTCTTTGCCATCTTACTGTAACTATCACCTTCTAGATAGACGTAGCGTCTATCATGCCCACATTAATTGGCTATTGGATATACCGAGGAGGAAAGTGAGAACTGTAGACGTGAGAACACTAAGTTGAGAAAGGCTGTTTTTTTCATGCAAGAGTAAGCTTGCCTATAAAAATATATGCGACAATCCCTAGATACTGGTTTGTAATGTGGCCCATTAATTAGGATTCTGTAGGTCAGAGGTCAGTAGGCTTTCTAACTAAAGGCTATATCCTAATGGTTTGCACATGTTTAAAATCTGAATGCAGAAACAATTATTAGCTGGAGGGCTTTCCCCTTCCATGTTGTTCTGTTGATTTTTTCACCATTGCTGATGAACAGCTTTCAACTTTTCAAACAATCCAATAACTTTTTGATTTCCAGGATGCAACAGCAGCTGTAAATGCCCGGGTCACTTGAAACTTGGCTACAGGAATGTCCTGCAGGGAGTAATGTGGAACTGACAGGGAGGTAAATAAAATGACTTGATGGACTTTTTCCATCTTTACATTCTATGCTTCCATCATTCCCAATAAACCATAAAACCATATTCTAAGACCTGTCCCATGCCTAGAGTTTGCACAACTGGCTGCTATGGCAATGAACATTTCTTTTAAAGATTATTTCTGGAGAGTCCTCTTGTTTGGATATTTTCAAAACCTCATATTATTTTATTGTGCTTAAACATGGCATGCTAAGTGTTGTGTCCTAAGCCTGCTAGAGTAGGAAAGCAGGCTCAGAATTGTTGCAAACGGTCCCGGGCAAACCAAAAGCTGTCCGGGGCTAGACAGAGCGTCACCAGCCTTGGGTACATGCGCAAGGGGCGAAAACGGTCAGTTCCTATTGGTTAACACTGTCTGAGTCTAAGGCCCTATAAAAGGCCTGTGTGCCTTTTGCTGCTTGCTTGGTTGTAGGAGAAGAGTAATAAAGAGATTGTTATTAACCATGTGTCTTCGTCAATTGCCAATGAACGGAATACACAACACTAAGATACTAAAAGAAAGGAGGAATAAGGAAAGCAGGAGGGGGTTGGTATTATAAGAAAAAGGACTTTCCAAAAGTAAGGGTGAACAGTAAAAGATTACTATGTGAAGAATAATGTCAATGTAATGAAAGACTTTTTTCTAGGATGTCTCATTTTATAAGTGTGCAAATATTGAAACATCCTTGTTACATGACTTGGAATTTTGCCCCTTCTTAAAAAAGTTTCAATAAGAGATTACTGTATGTGAATGTGCGTGAGACATAGAGGGAACAAGGGAAAAAGTTCAATATATTCTGGAGAATGGTGTATAATGAAGGCCTCTGAATCTCAGAGAAGAAAACTTTATTCAAGACTAGCCTTGCTTCCATGCCTTAATCTACAATATCCAGGTCACATCCTATATGGTGGTTGACTGCCATCACTGTCTGTGCCTTATTACTTGCCCTTCATAAACCTTCCCATAAAAGAAGTCAAAGTTAATGTTTTGAAATCTCTTTTTGGTTTTGACTTAGAATCTGAAAGGTAAGATAATTAATATATTGGCCAATGGATGATTCATTTTTAAATGAGCTGAATTTCCTACAATTGTTTCATGTTCCAAAGGTACAGGTTATACAATAAATATTTCTTGAAATAAGCTTTTGACAAACTTTCATCATATGTATTTTTGTTTACTGATATAATTTGAGTGGAACCTGTCTCTTTTTATAAAGGTGACTGATAAAAGAAAATATCAAAACCAAGTGAGACTCTCCATGAAAATAGCAAGATCTAAATCCCAGCTCTTAGTTTGTTTTAATTCCTCTATTATAGAATGATGGCTGTTACAAAATCACTAAAGTTAGGGTGCTTTTCTTCTACTTTTTCATTTTTACCATCATCTATTCTCTCTATTGTCAGTCTGTCAGTTATATTATATGCTGTGCCATTTTTTTCCAAACTGGTGCTCTTCGGCTATATTAGAAGTAAACTGTCATGGCAAAAATGCGAGTTGGTCTCCAAAACAACTGGAAGACATTTGATTGGGAAAAAGAGTCACTGAAGATAAATAATATAAATGCATGAACAGTTACAATTATTTTATGCTATATATCTAAAACAGTTATACTTTATTATTACATTTCATATTCCATCAATATAGCTAAATATTCACTTTTGTACAGACTCATGGTGAACTTGAATCTCCAAGGGGACAGAAACAGCATTGCAGAAACAGCAGCAGCCAGGTGGTGTTTTCCTGCTTGGCTAAACCTCTCCAGATAAAGGAAAGATCATGAGATCAGCCACTTGCACTCCGGATAGCTGCTCTTTGTGAGTAAACTGTGCAAAGTGAGATTTCTGTAGCTGATTTGATTGAAGTGAATTGAATGGCTGGAAATGGAACAATATCCACCAAGCTACGAGTGTAGCATTGTGAACACAACACATTTCTTAATCACTTTTGGAATTTCCTTATTAGTTGCTTTTCAGCTATTAGAAAACTTTCAATTGACAAGTTTGATAAGCTGCATTGGGTGAGTTTCCTTTAAAAAGTTTTAAAGATAAGTTTAAAAACACAAAAACAAATATTTTTTTAACAAGTGAGGAAAGAGGGATTAGAACATTGATTTTGGAAAGTCATAAGTGAATTAGGGTTCCAGATGGAATTGAACTAAGTTTTTGAAATTGATTGTGGGAATCCTTCCCATGGGAAAATGCTGTTGTGTTGAATTCTTGAAAGAAAGCATGATAGGATGGGATTTTTAAAATTGGATATTAGAGGGAACCAGCAGGAATTAAAGATTAGAATTGAAGGATAAGAGCACTTAATTTTGACTTATTAATACAGAATGAAATATTTTAATGCTGGACTTATTCAAGGATATGACTGCCATTATAGATAAATCCTTTTAAGAAATGCAAAAGAGGACTAGGTTTCACCAGATAGGACTGGAACTAATCTGAAAGTGGATTAAAAAATGATAGGGTGCAAGAGTGATATGGGAAAAGATATTACATTGGATATAGAAATGAATTTGACACTTGTCTTAATAATTAAAAGGATGTGCAACTGCCAAACCAAAATAATGTCTTGGATTTCTTTCTAATGTTGGATCTACAAAAGAGATTTATTAAAGTTCTGAAGGATTTTGTGAATAGGGACAAACAAAAACTTAAAAGAAAGCAAGCTCTAGGACATTATGTGAAGGGATTAAATATCAAGATTGTTAAAACTAAAAGGAAGGAATATAAAGTGGGTTTATTTGATCCAGTTTAAAATAGATACATCATTATTTCTGGCAACTCTTAATGGACTTTTGCTGACCAGAACTGAATGATAATTTTGTAGGGATGGGATGATAAGATGTTGTTATTGTTGTATTTTAAAAGAATTGTATTTTGAAAAGGTGATAAGTTGTTAAAATTGTTTATATTTGCTGTAATAAAGGGGAAAGTCATTTCTTAATTTTATTTATTTATCAAATTTACTTGCAGCATTATCTTGAAATTCAGATGACTCAGAGCGACTTTATATATTTCATTTCTTTTCCTCTGGTAGACTTTTTTTTTTTCCGTTTAGATGCTTATATTTTTCTTCACTCTCTATTTTTTCTTTTTCTTTTGGTTTTTTTTTTGTAGTTTGTATTAGTTTCTATCTATAATGTTTCATTAAATTATTATAAAAAGAAGCTAAATATTAATTCTTAGTTATCAAATCTGTCTAATTAATTTGATCTGCCTAGTTTTATGTCAACAGGACAACCATTGCATTCTAAGCTTGTGTCTGAATTCTGCATGGAGGAATACATATGAGGTATTGTGAGATGGGCAGTCATATGCCTTGAACAAACAAACAAACAAATATTGCTTAATAAATGAAATTATTCCAATAAGAATGCTGCTTAACAGTCCCAACATGAGAGGGCATCTTTGATATTTCTTCCTTTTAATATTGCTGTTGATATCTCTAGCTATTGATATTGTATGTCATCATTTCAGATCTTATACCGTACCAAGTTGGGTCTGTTTCTTTTTAAACTCCTGAAATGAATGGAAAGACTATTATCAATGGACTCTTTCAGAGCACTGCTCAATGTCCATGAACTCTCAGGAGAGCTTGGAATGTAACAATCATTTCCTTTGGGCTGAGTTATCAAAACTGAAGCTATGTCTCATAAATTTAGCTTGATACATCCCTTGTCCCTTATTCTTGAATGAAAGATTCCCCTCCCCTCCATTTGGTTATATGTTTTATTAGAAAAATAAGGTTGGACCTGATGGCTGCTGACTCATTAGACAGCTTTCTGCAGCCCGTAAGACAGAAACAAAATCAGGGCAGAGAGACTGAGAGAGCTGAGCTTTTAACTCTCACTTAGATTTTATCCATCATGACAGTTTCAGCTTAGGCCAGGCAGCAGGGAAGGCCTTTTCCCTCCTCAGTTGTACCTTAAGGGCAACAGAGGGCATCTGGAGCACCTCAGCTTGACTGTGACCTTGTGAGAGATCTTGCAAAGAACATATGGAATGCATTTTGGCTTCACAAGAACTAAATGAAAACACCAAGCGCAACAGGATCGAGGCAGCAGAGAAAGTCTGACCCTTGATTGGCCTGTCTCTTCTACCAAGTACTGAAGGAAATGTTGGGGGTTTTTTTTGGGTTGACAAAAAGATATCACCTCTATGATTATTATTTTTAAAGAACAGCATCTCAAAAACATTGTTGTCTTCTAAACTTTGAGAAATCACCCTGTGACATGCAGATATGGTGATTCAGAATGCTGAAGTAGCTCCCTTTGTATGGTTATCTGTTAGGAGGAAAAAGAAGTAGATAGTGGAAGACTCAGGTCAAACCTCATTGCAACAGTTTTCATTCTCTCATGAGATCTCCTTACTTCTAGGGAAGTCTCTGAAGTAACAGACGAACCGCAGTTTGCAGCTGTCCCTTCCCCAAACTCTGTCAGAAATGGTCATCTTCCAACACAAACGCAATTCCACTAAATGCTGGACTGATCCAGTCCAAAAGTATATCCAAACAGAACTTGCCACTTCCAGAAAACGTTTGGCACCTTTTCACTTGCACTGGCAAACTAATATGGAAATCATATTTGAAGTTTTGAATCATACTCAAAATGTGGAATTTTTGGCTCAAAGGAATTGTCTCTCCAACCAAAAAAATGATAAGAAACGTTTAATTTTTGTATAAATTGAGTATTTCATCAACATTTCTGCAACATCCCTCAGTCTGAAATTCACTGGTAGTTTATTGGGTATTTTTTTAAAAAAAACAAAAAACAGGGCATGCTCATTTGCAATATGTTAAAACCATTTTAGCTAAGCAATAGAAGAAAAACAAATTGCAATACTTGACTGAGTTCTCCATGAACTGTGAAGTTACAGGGCCTCCATGGCTCCACAGAGTTCATTTCCTTAGAAAAAGATCACTCAGTACTTAAAGGGTCTTGAGTTCATTAATAAATACAAAGATTGAGCATAGATGGAAAGAGATAAAAGATTCCAACAGCAAACATTGCTGTCATACATTGGTTCTCTATTGTAGACAGTATCCCAAATTTTTCCACCACTCACCCTCATACTATTACCCTCCCTTTCACAGTCCATTTCTCAAAAATGTTGCACCATCTTCATTTTATTTGTTGGAGAAGTTTTATAACAATGAGTCATCTTCTACATCCAAATTCTTATTCTTCCTGGGCTGTTTTACTGAATTTTCCATAACAAGGTATGCCTCTTGCAACGTTTCCACCAACTGTCTATGGAGATTCTCAATCATCCAGATCACTGTTGTCTCAAAGGTGTTTTTTCAGAAGGCAACTGGACTGATTTTTGAGGAAGAAGAAGACATTTCACTTCTCATCCAAGAAGCTTCATCAGTTGTGGTGGATGGTGGGGAGATGGAAGGATAGGTACTGACAGTTGAGACTGGATAGTGTGAGGATGGAAGGATAGGTTCTGACAGTATAGGGGAAGGAGGAATGGAAGGATTGTATTTATTTGCAGTCATCTGGTCATTAGCATTCTCTCTGAGGGCCATTGAGGCCACTTGGGGGGTTTATTTGTGCCCACACGGTCACCTGAATCAGAGTGCAAATGGTTGTGGAATCTTCTTGGAACTGTTGAAAGGATTGCACTGTAGCAGGAGACAGGTAGTGTCATATTCCTCTCCCTCTGTTGAGGGAGGGCTGTTCAGTTCTAACATAGATAGACTCTTTTACCTGACTTTCAAACCAATGATCCTTTCTATCCAAAATGTGGACTTTGCTGTCTTCAAATGCAGATGGACCGCTGAATCTTGTCCTGATGGGTTTGTTCTCCCATGTTGTGTCACGCATTTTTGAAGTGGTTGTTTTGTTTCTCCAATGTACAGATCTGCACATTTCTCACTGCATTGTATTGTATATATCTCAATTATATTATTAATTATATTATTTTCCACTAATTATATAGAAAATATCCTGATGTCCCTCTGCTCCATTAACTCATTCCTATTTAAGCTCACAATCTTAACAACTAGATCCAAGCTCAGGTTTCTTGACGCCAACATCAGAAGGCACAGCCCCATAGTCTTACCTATGCCCACAATTAGGAAGTCTTCTGTCCCCACCCCATGAATGGGACGAGGGAGGAGAAGGAGGAAGAACATCTTTGTGCTTGCATCTTTGCTTTCCTTTCACAAGCAAAGTCAAATACCAAGGATCAGAAAATGGGTAGGGCTTTACAGGGACAGATGGCTCCCTTCCTTTTGCTCAGATTATGATTCTCTTGAGTAAAATCCTTCTGTCTGCTGCCCAGCAACTAATTTGCAGCATCCAGCAGGACTGTCAATATAATGCCTTTGGATATTGATTTGCTCCCTCTGGAGTTGGTATTGTTTATTTTAATTACAAAACTTCACTGTTGCCAAGTCCAATACCAGCCTCTAGTCTCTTTTTCTTAAAAACAAAAATGCCTATGGTTTCCACATTGATCCCATCAGCATTTTTCTTTTTTAATGAACCTGACAAGTTGCTCCAGTCCAGAGCTTTATCTGGAATTTGAGATGGCATGTGGTATGGAATATCCTAAGGTACTAGAATAGGTGATTGACACCAATCTTACCTTCTGGTTAATATGCATAGAGGAATGCAGAGATAAAGTTGACAGACAATACAAGATCCATTTGCAGAACAGTTAAGAAATAACAATAGAGAAAGCAAGCAACAACTTGATCTGGGGAAAGGAGGGAAACTCTGTCACATTTTCAAGATATTATGCCCTACAATAGTAGAATTCCTTTTGTTCTTGTGGTGTTTGTTTCCTGATCTGGCCCATCTTGATGACAGCTAACTTGTGAATGAGCAATGTTTCCCCCTTGGCAGCCATTTTGTGAATATTTCCAAAACATTCTTTCAGATTTCTAGTCCTGCCTGTTATCTCCCCCAAAATGGCCTTTTCTTAGTGTACCGACAATGTTCTGTGGAAAGTACCAATTTTTTTGGTCAAATAAGCCTTTCTTATTAATTTGTTTAAGAAAATTTAAATGGCCACCCAACTAATTCTCAGTGACTTTGAGCAGTTTATATAGATGATCCTCCTTTAAGATGAGGAGTTACTCCCTGTTCAGGAAGAAGACTGTTGAGAACAGATGCAGATGCTGAGCAAATAAATTATAACATCTAATGTCTAGGCTTTTATTGAAATGATGGGTTGGCAGCCTTACATAGTAACACATTCTGAAGGCTTAATGTCATAGGATTGAACCCATCAATCCATGATATGTTCTGTGTAATTCTAGTTGTTGCTAAGAGATTGAACAGAGAGGAGATGTCAGGGAATGGTTTGGCAGAATTTCTCTTCCTCAGGATCATGGAAAGTATGAAAATATGACATTTATATGACACATAATTCATTAACACCACATTTCCTTCTTTGCACTGGAAGTGTTTCCTGTTTAAATTAATGAGTCTTTGTGGTCACTTAAATGCTTCAGATCAGATCCTCAAAGCTCCATTCAATAGCAGGTATGAGAGGCATTCTTTGTTTTTGAGCCACATAGTTATATTTGGGGGCCCAAAATGTAAACACAAAGCTGTATTTTTAACCACTCTACAATGATGTTTTTGAACCATTGCACAAGGTTCCATCCAAAGAGTCATTCAGGATCTGACCTCGTCAGATGGATTGATACGTTTCATTCAAGAAAGTTAAACTGATCTTCTAAAATATAATTCCCAGAGTTAGTTCATGACTTAATAGTATTTGACCTGATTGTGGACTTTAAAGGACAAAAGAAAATATGGGGCAAAAAAAAAAAATCACATTGACAAGAGGAAGTGACAGGAAAAGGGAAACTTTTTCCCCTTAAGTCTCTCAGGATCTTAAAAAGCCTTAATGGCTCGTCTGTTTCTTGAAGGCTGACCATCAACCATTCTTCCTACAGGCCAAAGTATGAAAAAGTTGTGCTCCCTCAGTTTTATTTAGAATGTACCACAATATCAGTTCTACACAGTGGTTACACATATCAGGAGAAAAATCTGAGAGAGAGAGAGAGAGAGAGAGAGAGAGAGAGAGAGACTTTCATTTTCTTCTCCTTATTCCTCTTTGCTTGGGGAATATGATTTTCCCCCAGAGTGTGCAGCTGATGATCTGACTGACATCTATGGGTTGCCCATGAACCCAACAGCTGCCTGAATAAGTAAAGTGAAAATCATAAGAGTTGTGGATGGAATTCCTTTGAATTCCTCAAGGATCCTCTAGGCCAGGGTTCCTCAACCTCAGCAGCTTTAAGAGACATGAACTTCAACTCCCAGAACTCCCTCAGCTGCTAGCATGGGTGGGAGTTGAAGTCCACACTTCTTACGGTTGCTGAGATTCAAAAATAATGCTCTGGGCTGGTGAGAGAAAAAGATCGAGTTTCGGTACCTTGAATCTTGAGAGGCAAGAGTGCATTTCATCAAGTCCTTGCATTACTTTAACAAACAAGTCAGTTAAGCAACATTTTAAAAGGTCACCTCCCATAGCAAAGCAGGCAAGAGTAAGCTTGTTAAAAAGGTTTCTGAAAGCTAGGAGCATAGCTAATTTTTTAAAACTCCAAGAGTCTATTGAGTTGGGCATGGCTGAATACTGGGGTCTCTACTTGGCAGATTTGCAAGGAAATGGGAGCATAAACTTTAGCTTTTGACAGAACCCTTTATTGCTCTAGGTACAGGCAGGACTGATTCATACAATTACACCCAGTGGGACTACGTTTGTTAACTGAAAAGGGCAATTTGAGCTAAGATAGCCTAGGCACTGGCTAGAAAATTGGGCAGCATTTGAACTATGATGAGGTAGAATGGTTTTGAACAATATATTACAGCCATAATCCAGTTTTCCCTTTTCAGACAGCTACTTTATGCTTTCAATAAGGAGAGAGAGAGAGATTATTATCCAATTATGGATCCTCCAGCCATCTTGTCTGATTATGTTCTTAGCTAGTTCAGTCACAATGATGGTGAGAATGCAGGCTTAGGAAAGGGGCTAATGTTGTCTTCTGCTGCCATCTACTGTTATATCATTGAATTTAAAAATCATGAAAATCAACCACGTTGGAGTTCAGCAAATGGATTTTCAATGCAGCATCCTTTTGCAGGAAGAAATGAAGCGGTAAAGCTTGGTTTCTTACGAAGAAAGCAAGAAAAACAGGTTTACATTTCTGGTCTGAATGCCTGACTTACGTATTTCTCAATATATATTAACTATAGGTGTGAAGTAATTAAAAGCAGATTCAGATGCCATCCACAATCCATATTGGTCCACTCCTAGGTGGTAAGATCATGACAACATAGACATTCAAACATTTATCTCCCTGGATTCAGCCAGGAGACGCAATTATCTTACTTCATAAAGCAACCTCTGATCAATGGCCATATGTGACTTCCCTCCTACAGTTTGTAAACACCCTCCCCCCAAAAAACTTCAGTGGCAAAATGGTCAGATTTTCTAGTTGGGTTTCGTCTTTGAAACTTGATCACGTTTTTGAAAGGAACTGAAATCACTGCTACAGAGGATCCAAATTTCTTCTGTTTTCTTTCTGTTGTCTTTTATCTTGGGCGGGGGATGAACAATTATGCTTTTTGACAAAGGAATACGGAATGCAGAACAGAGCTGGAAGGGACCTTGGAGGTTTTCTAGTCCAACTCTCCAGTCAAGCAGGAGACCCTATATCATTCCAGACAAATGACTATCCAGTGGGAGCTGTCCATTAGGTCCCTCCCATTAAGTTCACTTTATCAATCACAAAATCTAGCTGCTTAGACCACACTTATACATTGATAGATGATTTTTTTTAAAAAAACATTCTATTGGGGGCAAGAGAGAATTTTACTAGCACTACATTGCTCAAGGCTGGCAAACAAAAACTCTTAATGAGACACCCTTTCTCATATACCACATCTATATTTTCATGTTTATAAGTTTAATGTTCATGATTGGCTAAACATGGCTTAATTTTCCATTTCAAACATTTTTACGTACATATGTTTAAACCTTATCCTGGAGTTTCCTTCTGTGTAAACCATGTTTTGTAAAGCACAGAGAATTTTTTAAAATGGTAAGCAAAAGGCTTGAGATAATAGGGGGAAAGGGGGAATACAGTTTAGCATAGTATAATACCATTCAATATATCTTTCCTTTCTAGCCTTGCAAAACATCCTTGCTTCAACCATGTCCAATTGCTGGTTCAAACATATCCTTTTCTTCTTTAAACCTCTCACCTTTTTCTTTCTGTGAATTCCATTATTCCCATCCAACCCTAACTTTCAAATTCTTTCCTTTCCTCTCAGCCTACTGATTTTTATTTTCCTGCCTTTTGGGCATTTGGTTCTTGTCCCTTCTCACTATAACAGTGGTGGCGAACCTATGGCACGGGTGCCAGAGGTGGTACTCAGAGCCCTCTCTGTGGGCATGCACACTGTTGCCCCAGCCCCACCTCCCCCCATGGCCCCCTCCTCACCAGCAGCCCCCCTGGAGGAGAGTCACCCCTGGGCAACAGGGACAAGACTCCGCCCTCGCACCCCATAGCATGCAGATGATGCTGCGGGGTGTGGGCAGAGGGCATGGCTGCCATGGTGCTGCAGGGCTGCCTGGCAATCTGCTACAGCAGGCCATGGAGGCAGTGCGTGGCCCTGCAGGCAGGTGGGCAGGGGGTGGGTGGGGGCAGAGCAGGCAGGGCGGGAGGCAGAGTGGGAGCGGGGTGGTGGTTTTTGGGCACCCGATCTCTAAAAGGTTTGCCATCACTGCACTATAAGAACAGATCACCGCAATGTATGTCTTTCGTACTGGTCGCTTACTTTTATATTTAACCCACATTCAGCCTTCTAAACATCACCAAATGCATTCCTTATACCTTTGTCCACTAAGCAACCAAGGGGATATTGCAATATCCCCAACAGCAATTTTCTGTGCCAAATTTACCAAAATATTTTGTGCAAAACAATTTGTATTTTGCTGTAGTTACTGAATAATTGGGATCAATGTACTGATCAATTGATTTTAGGTATGTATACAGTTCCATATGCAAATATATGCATAAACCTATACATATGTATATATAGGGGGGGAAGGATCCAGGAATAGCCTTTCTAATTCTTTTCCTGTGTAGGGTAAATGAAGAACCTCTTGGGAAAACCTGGAGAGGAAGAGGAGAGGCAAAGTGAATAACAAACAAAATGTTATTTTTAGTGACCAGGGGAAAGGAGGTCCTGATATGCTTTGATAAACAATACAAGGAAGCTGCTGAGGACAAGAGACAGCAGATATCCCTTGTTGCTGACACACCTATGTGTGAAATCGAAGGTGCTCTGATATTCCCAGACTCCTGATTAGAGCTGAAGAGATATTCTGGGATAGATGTGTGTGATTCAATTTGAATCATATCACACAAATTCAGGCGCATTTTGCAAACTGGTGGCAACCGTGTTCTGGTACACTGAAAGTTGCTCCATAGGAAAGAAAGTCACAGCTGGAAAATCCAGGGTTTCCAGTGCCACTTTGAAGCAGGGAATTATGCAAGCAGAGGATTGAAAAAATATGCTTCTGCTTTAGTCAAATTGCTGCTGGGAAGGGATGCCTGGTTTTATTTAATACCATGGCCAGATGTTTAAAAAAATGTTATATAACTCGGACTGTTTTCTTTCTACAGAGGGGTTTGCAAATAGCTTTAGTTACACATGGAGTTTTAAATTTGCCCAAGGCCTATGCCCGCCCCCCCCCCAACCCTCAGAAATGTTTGTCTTTCCTGTTGACTGTGGAAGATTTGATATAGGCCAGCCAGTAATTAACTTCAGTGATCATAAAACTTTGGGACTATAAATTGACCAAACATTTGAGATGTCTCTCACTTGACCAGCTTCTCCCCAATCTGGTGCCCTTCTGAGGTGTTTGAGTTCAGAGGTGATTTTTCCAGCCAGAGTATCATATTTGTAAATGCAGAGGTGAAGTCTGGAAAGCTATGCAGACTTCACTGTTGTGAAGACAATTGTGCAAATTCAACATACAGGTATGAGTAAAAGTCTAAGAAAAAGATTCTTCAGGTTCAGGGTCATGCAAACAAAAACAAAAAACCCTCTGGCACCATGGTCTCTCATAAAAACTCAGAAACTGCTAAACTCTCCTGTGAGTCCCCCTACAATATTCCTACAATTTTGCTCAAAGAAAACAAAACGTCACCAGAATCTTGTGCTTTTGCACAAACGCTAGTGAGATTTCAACATCTCATCTGACATCTTTAAGGGTTTCAGAACATTTTATTATCTTTGGTAGGCCCAGGACATCTCTTGGTAGTCTAGCTGGTACCACTTCCTGATTACTGAGCTAAGGAAGAGGCAGTGCAGTTGGGGCCAGTTCAAAGACAGCATACTGTATAACATGGCCTACTGCAGTTGAAATAACCCTGGAGTGCAACAAAAGATCTAAAAACCGAATATATTTCATTCTTCCTGTTCTTTCTCCTTCCTATCATCATGAAGAAGGTCCTAATTTGTTTGCCAATCTCCTAGCTTGAGCCATATAAGCATTCTTGACTTAACTAATAGAACTTTTGACTTAACTGATAGAGGAGAATTATTTGATTTAACTGCCTGCTCTTTGTTCCTTTCGAATTTAACAATCCTAGGACCGAGCCAGGAATGAATGAAGTTAGCATGTATGTTTGTCATTATGTAAATAGCATGTATGTTTGTCATTATGTAAATAGCAAAGGACTGCAGGAAGGGGCAGGAAGATTTGAAAATCCGTTTCGCAAACTTATTTGTACAGTATGGAGATGGAAAACATTCCCTCTTGCAATAGGTTCTAAAGCACCAAATTATTTATTAAAATAAATACAGTCACTCTGCATCTAATCCACACTAACTATGTTTACTTGGAAACAAACCTTATCTTTTGTTATGTTTTTTAACAGGTAGATATTTTTGAAGTTGTTCCTTGGTCATGTGAACTAGATGCTTTTTAGCATTAGCTGCACATTTTACATACCGGTCTGCTATTGTCAGACAGCAGAAAAGTCCTTGCTGTTTTGCTAAGAGATCATATGTGGATATTTTAATGTGGTTCAGAAACAATCTTGAATGAAATACCAATTTTAAATCAATTTCCATATTATAACAGGTCAGGGAATGGCTCATAGAGGTACATGAAATAATTCAGCTGTTAGAACTGAGATCCAGTCTTCCATAATGCCTGGATATGAAGAGGAAAAAAAATCTAAAAATGATATGTTCGTCTCAGAAAAGAGTGGCATGTTATAGTATAAATCTCAGCATATTTGCTTAACAGCAAATCTCACTGTAACCAATGCAGTTCATTTCTTAATAAGTATGCCTAGAACTGCACTGCAAAACTATTTTTCTCCCGATATCTGATTATCCTGACAAAGAGATCTGACACAAAGAAGAAAGGGTCAACCTATTCTCCAAAACACCTGAAGGCAGAAAAAGAAGCAATGGATGGAAACTAATGAAGGAGAGAACCAACCTAGAAATAAAGATAAATTTCCTGACAGTAAGAACAATTAATCAGTGGAATGGTTTGCCTTCAAAAATTGTGGGTGCTCCATCACTGGAGGCTTTCAAAAAGAAATTAGACAACCATTTGTCTGAAATGGTATAGGGTCTCCTGCTTGAGCAGGGGGTTGGAATAGAAGACCTCCAAAGTCCCTTCCAACTCTATTATTCTGTTATTTCTGTTATAAATTAATGCAACCCAATCTGGTGCCCAGTAGGATTACTGAGATTATTACCTCCAAAATTCTACTAAACATTGAGTGGGGGTTGACTATTTTGGGAGATGTATTCTTAACACGTCTGAAGGATACCAGGAAGGTTTTGAAAACTATCATGAGGTTTCACTTGGAGGAAAGATACATTATTCTCAAAATATATGCAGGGAACTTACTCCGGGTTTGCCTATAGAAAGCTTTTTTGGGGCTGCAGACTTTGAGGTTTCCTCAAATCCACAGAAGATAGGAAAGCTGTCACTTGGAAGGCTGGCTGCACTCCAAGACAAGGTGACCAGAAGAGATAAAATCATATTTTCGGTAGATGCTCCTCCTCCTTGGGAACACACTTCCTCTAAAAGCCTCAAAAATATCCTTAACACCTGGATGTCTTAATACATCCATATCTAAAGCATGCCTCATTTTTGTCTCCAGTTTGTATATTGGCCTTTAAGCACCCAGTGGGGTCTGTTAATAATTCTTTGGCTTGTTGACCCAGTGCCATTATTTCTGAGCAACATCCAGTTTTAAGACTCTATATTTAGGGCAGGATGTGTCCAACCTAGATTTATAGCTGCCTTATTTGAACATGATACTTTTACCTTCCGAGTTTACTTTGGCAACACCATGAATCAACAAGGAGGTAAAAATAAGCAAGTGTTGATTATTTGTATTTCCTTCTATCAACACACATGTACAATCTCTTCCTACAGTTACGGAAGATGGAAGCTCCCCTCAGAAAAGCAAACGGGATACTCCTGCTGGCACAGAAGCTGGGAAGAGCCTTGACAGCATCTGAGGAAGAAAAAAACCCTCACATGGCTGTTTTAATGATTTGTCAAGAGGTGTTTTACTTGGACACCTCCATTGTGGATTATCTCTTTTGAAGGATCTGCACAGCTGTAAGGTATAGGCCTTTGGAACACAAGTTATATCAAGGGTGACCATAAGGAGGTTAAAAAAAGCAAAGATGGGAACTGCAGCTGTGTGATCAAAGCATTGCCCTTTTTAACACACATTGTAGTGGCTTTGATCAGATGGCCAAAGCTGCCACCTGACATTTTTGAATACCCTTTGTGAACACCCTGAATAGTATCGTACTCCATATAATCCCTATTTGAATTGGCAGCACCATCTTTCTCTTAAATTTTCCACCCCTAATAATTGGTGTGTTATTGGAAGATTGCTTCCAAGATGAATGTTTTCTATTCTTCCTTTATATGAAAGAATTTGTCTTAAAACTCATATAAAGAAAACGGGCTCTTCTATTCTTGTGTGGCTTTTAATTTTTTTAAAAAATAGAATCAATGTTTCCCATATAGACATAAGAAAAGAGAGAGAGAGCTTGTCATGTGAGAAAAATTCATATTTAATTGCATCCATCTTTTTCTTGTATGCTGTATTTTAAAGAGAGAAAATAGTTCACATAATTAAGATAAATATAAATGTATTTATGTCAGTATTTATTTGCTTGTTCACAATGTCTCCCCCCCCCCTGAAAAAATGTAAAGATGAAGTGAGAAAACAGTAACCAAATGTTTTTTTAGGATATCTAGTATAAAGTTTTATCTGAACAATTATTTTAGACGGTGCCTCTTCTACCACATTTTAATTTTTTGTGAGCCAGTATAGAAACAGTATGTAGGAATTACAGTAAGACTAACAATTAATCTGAAAAATTTCTTTTTGGCTTTATTTCAGCATCAAACTTGGCTAAATTGATTGTTTTCTATTTGGTATCCTCCAGATATGATGTGATATGTTCTCAGAATGGCCAGCTGTTTCTATATGCTTTAATCAATTCTGAAGGATGGGGGTTGGGGTGAAGGAGAAGCAATACTGGATAATAAAAAGACCTCTTAGATTTTCATTCATTTATTCATTCACCTATATCTCACTTTCCTTCTAGGAACTCAAGGAAGTTGAATAGTTCCCTACTTCTATTTTTTGCTCACAGCAAATTTGTGAGGTATAATACGCCAAGAGTGAACCAGTTAATTTTATAGCTTAATAGGAGGTTGAACCTGTATCTCCTTAATCTCCCAGTCCTAATCCAATTCTATAACCATAGCACAATCTAGTTCCTTTGCTTGCTTCCTTGAATGTCAAATCTGGCTATGTAAGTTTTACCACAGTATCTACAGCAACAACAGAACAGTTGTATATTTCTGCATTCATCCATATACGAGTTGTCAGGCAAGTTTCACCATCTGTTTTTCTGATTTGGAAACCTACTTCTATATTCAAATATCTGAATGTTTAGAAAGGAGACTTAGCATATTGTTTCAGGTCTTCATTGGAAAAAATATATCATGCTGTTAAAAATTGCTTATTCGACTCTAAATTTATGCAGAATGATTCTGGGAAGAGGCAGAAGACACAAAACGGAACTTGAAGACGGAGTGCGGAATTATCTAACACTATCAAATCAGAAATATCATATGTTAATGAAAAGGAGAATAGCTTACATTGGAGTACATTCAGTTCATTCATTCAGATCATTCTTAAATTTGGAAGATTTAAAGTAAGGGTGTACAACCTTGGCAACTTTAAGACTTGTGGACTTCAACTCCCAAAATTATGGAAATTGAAGTCCACAGGTCTTAAAGTTGTCAAGGCTAGACATCCCTAATTTACAGCATCCATGGATTACCCCATCTCTAATTCTATCAGAACCTACCTATAAGGAACGTTGCATTTTTAAGTGCCTTTCTATTAAGTGAATATCTGTCAATAGTCTCGGACACCTATAAATAATGTGACAACATAAGTAATAAACAACTGAAATATCTGGGTAGTCTTTTGTGATGATGCAAGTCACCATGGAGTCACCTCCACTTTTTGCTGGTTTCATGTGCAGATCTCCCATCAGAAGCTTTTTAACCCTCCCAGACTTGAGGCTTTCTGGCTGATGTCCCTGAGAGTTAAAGTTTAGTTTTTCATTTGGATTTCACAGAGTGATTGCAGTTGGTCATGTTTTCGAAGTTTGAATGTCCTTGTACAATTTTACTGCAAAAGTCTATATGTATGTAAAGCAATTTCCATGACAAGGATCAATAATACCTGAAATGCTCCAAAGAGATGAGAATCAAATGTTCTTTATGCAAATATTTTTAAATATCTATTTATTTATTTATTTATTTATATTTGGATTTATATCCCGCCCTTCTCCCGTAGGACTCAGGGCGGCTGACAATCAATTAAAAACATAAATAACAGTACAAATTTAAAATTAATTAAAAAGAATATTTAAATATTTGTCAAATTTAAAATATAATTAAAACCCCTCTAAAAGTTACCCTAGGCCAGTCCTGCAAGCTGGAACAGCCAAGTCTTGAGGGCGCGGCGAAAGGAAGGGAGATCAGGGATAACCCTGATCTCTGGGGGCAGTTCATTCCAGAGGGTGGGAGCTCCCACAGAGAAGGCCCTCCCCCTCGGGGTCGTTAATACATCCCAGGGATAAGGGATGTTTGTGTTTGGTTTTTAATTGTTGCTAATAATGGTGACCTCTTCACCATCTGACAGTTGCTGTGGACAAATCAGAAGAAAAAAAAGGCAATCAAAACTGATGTTATGTATACTCATGGATTTATGGAGAAAACACAGGCGTGCATGTGTATTATTTTACCAAGCTGCTTAATGCTCTGTCTGTGTTCACAAATGATTAATCCAGATTTATCCAGCTGGGAAAGTGATTAAGATGTACTCAAATGTCTTAATATTACAGTAGGAATAATGCCACTGCCATTGTCATTAAGAATTGCGGTGGACAAAGGATATTTTGAGAGTTTCAAGTTGAATCAAAATGTTCATTCATCGTCTTAGTTTGCCTACATTAACTAGCAAGTGTTCCAAAACATCCATTAAGAGAATATAACAAAGATGTTGTCCTTTCTACACACTGTATGATCTCTTTCTTTAATTTAGATTCTCTTCTAAAAGAGAAATCTAAGGTTTTCAGTCCTGGGAAAGTAGCTAATCTGTCTATTGAAAATAAGTACAATATATATTTTCAGTTAGATTAAATCTCACGAACTAGATGAATAGCTTCTTAAGGAAAAGAAGCAGCCAGGTGATAGTTTGGCTGAATTTTTATACATCATTTGTAAGAAATCTTGGAGAACAAGTGAAGTGCCAAGAAAAAGGCACACACTCCAATCTTCAACAAGAGGAAATAAGAAAGAAGATCATGCTGATTCTAACATCTCAAAAGTAATGCAATCATTACCAAAATCAGGATGGGTTTATTTGTTAAGAACAAACCTTGTCGTAACAATGCTTTTCCTATTTTGATCAGCTAGAAAGCTAGTGGTTTAGCTAGTTTAGGAAGATTCCATAAATATAATATACTGGTATTTCAGCAAAGAATTTGACAAAGTACCCATGACATACTGATCAGCAGTCTAGTAAAATGTAGACTGTATGGTATGAAAACTAAGTGGTGACATAAATGACCCAAAAATCATATTCAACAATGTTCCTTAATGCTTCCTCAGCACATTTGACAGAAGTATTGAGCAAGGTACCACAAGGATCAGCCTTAGGCCCTCTAATTATTAAAGTTTTGTTCATGCCCTGAATCAAGAGGTGGCTGTATGCATATCAAATTTCAGATCACAGAATTAATCTCATAGCATAGAGCTAATATCCTAGGAAAAGAAATAGCATTAATCTTGGTAGGTTAGAGAAATAAACTGAAAGTAATAAAATGGATTTTGTGCAAGTGCAAAGTACAGTACTTCACTTAGAAAACAAAAAATACAGGTAGTCTTCAAATTACAACAGTTTATTCAGTGACCATTCAAAGTTATAATGACACTGAAAAATGGGACATATTACCATTTTTCACGATTACAACCTTTGCAGCATTCCCATGGTCATGTGATCAAAATTCAGACACTGACTCGTGTTTATGATGGTTGCAGTGTCCTGGGGTCATGTGATCATCTTTTTGCAACCTTCTGACAAGCACAGTCAATGGAGGAAGCCAGATTCACTTAACGATCATGTTATTAACTTAACAACTGCAGTGATTCACTTAACAACTGTGGCAAAAAGGTCATAAAATGCAGTTAAACTCACTTAACAAATGACTTAACAACATAGATTTTGGCTCAATTGTGGTTGTAAGTTGAGGACAACCTGTAATAGTATTTATGTAAAAGATTTTGGAATCATATTGATTATAAACTGAATGTGAGCCAGCAGACAAAAATGCAATTGTAGCTTCCATCAATAGAAATATAATTTCCCAAAATATAAAGTGATAATTCCTTTTTATTTTAAGTCAGATTTAACCTTGGATGCTGTATCCAGTTCTGGGTACCATACTCTAGGAAGGATTCAGATTCAGAATAAGGGAGATTTTTTAAAAAAGAAAATAAATACTGAGGTTTATGAAGAGTGATTGACGCAGTTGGATATGTTAGTCTTGAAAGACAGAGGGAGGATATGACAGAGATCTTTAAATAAGAGGAAAAGATGTCACATAGAAGAAGTTCCAGAGAGTGGACAAAGAATAATGGATTTAAGTTACAGGGAAGCATGCTCCTATTGAGTGCTAGAGAAACCATTCAATAATAAAAGCAGTTGGACAGTAGAATCAATTTTCCAGACAGATGATGGATTCACCTTTACTAGATGTAGTCAAATGGAAGACAGCCAGTCATTTGTTTGTTCTGCTTTAATTTGGATTTCTTTACTGAGCTGAAAGTTGGGCTTGATGGCCTACATGGTGCTGTTATAAATCTATTACTCTTCTTCTGAGTGAAATTTCATGGTAAATAGTGTTCACACACATATCATTATTTCTTTCTTCCTGGCTACTTCTTTGGAATGTTGCAAAGGTCCAAAGAATTTAGGTTTATATTCTCTCTCTTGGCCCAGTAAACCTTGTCCGATAACAAAGGGGAAATTTAACCTTTTATTTTATCAGTAGGAATGCATGATAATAGTAATAAAAAAAATGTAGGCCAGACCTGGAGGAAATGTAACTGAATGGTTATTGGAGAAAAGACTAGAGTGATCCCACTAAGAGACTAATGGAGGATATTTACTACTAAAGTTTATGATATTAGCGACATCTGTAAATGGAAGAAAATGTAATTGAGGACCAAAATCAGCATTATTTTGTTATTCTGTGGCTGTGATTAAAGTGTTGAGTTGTTCAGTTTTTGAGGTTTTTTTTAAAAAGAATTAACACCAGAACATATTGACTGAAGAAAGAAAAATTAACTCTTTTCTCCCATACTGGTTCAAAAACAAACAATAAACTGTCCTCATTCTCTGATATGCTTTTTAGATCCCAACCATTTCTACTTGAGGAAATCTTGTTCTCCAAGCTAATAGCAGGTTGGAAAGATTAAAACACCCATTTCATCTGCTATTATAACCGAACATGCTCAGGACACTTCCATGGCTGAAATGCAGACTTATATGACAATTGTATCATTCAATCAATGTCACTGTTAATTTATACATAAATCTACTCTGCTTTTTCTTTTGTGCAACTGCTCTTACAAAAAGCTCATTGATTTTCCATCATATGGTTTGTGATGGCTCAAACACACTGTTAAGTTGTCATTTGTTTTGAGAAAGATGACAGAACCAAGAGTCTTACAGCATAGGGGTCCTCAAAAAATAGAACATTAGCTTCCCATCTTTATAGTATGTTGAAGTTCATTGACTGATTAGAAGATAAGAAAGAAGAGCAACTCCAGCTAAATGCAAATATCTTCTGAACCTCCATATCACTATTTTAATTGATTAACCCACTAGGTTACCTTCAGAATCAGGCCTGGAACTCTGATCTAATGCTGGAGCATTCTCACCTGAAAAGAAAAGAGTTAAATAATCATCAGATAATTCCTGTGATGCTCTTTGTTTGGGGAACCACTACCTCTTTGTATCATAGATGCCTAGATTTTGTAATGCTCAATCAATCTGCCCAATTTTAATAATCTTTTTTTTTTAAAAAAAATATCTCTTTTAGGAGCTTTGGGTGTGAGATTCTGTATGTAACAAACATCCTCTGCACTTTTTGTCTAGAACACAGTCTCCTTTGAGAGTTTTGATCCAAGGACCTAGGTCCTAGAACATGCAAACTGTTCGAAGATTCCTCCAAGATCAATCGTTGTTCCATGACAGCTCTGCCATCAGCAATGGCATGCAATTGTTGTAGAATTTGAGAATTTGTCATCATATCACCTGGATGGCCAGGAAGCCCTAATGAATCCTGGACTGCAAATGTCAACTTTTGCAACAATTTCCATTGGTAATGATTATGAAAACTGATGCAACAGAGTTTTATTCTAAAGTTTGAGAAAAGATTGTTGTAGAAACAGTGCAGAAAGAACAAAAAGGGATCCATCTAATAGTGTCCAGGATTAGCATGTCGTGTCCTGGATTCCATGAAATGAAAGAACTGGTGGTTTCAGAGGAAAGCACTAGACTTTCATCTTTAAAATGGAAAAGGAACTAGATATTTAAATATAATAGCCAAAGATCAAAAGACTGCATTGGGGAGTGAAACTGTAAAACACTAAAATTTACATCAATTCCAGTCAAAATGGTTAAAAGCAAGGAACTGTGGGTATTTAGCCAAAACTACCCCCTGATGTAGCACCTAGGACAGGGGTAGGCAACCTTGGCTTTTTTTTATGACTCATGGACTTCAACTCCCAGAATTGCTGGCTCAGGAATTTTGGGAGTTGAAGTCCGCGAGTCATAAAAGAGCCAAGGTTGCCTACCCCTGACCTAGGAATAGAAGTGACTTCAGGAGCTACCTATCTCTGATGTTGTATGTTGCAGATTACGTTCTAAAAATCAGTATAATATAGTTAAATTCTCCAGCATTGCAGATGAAGCACTGATGCTGGGGTCTTATGATCTTCTCTGTCCAACAGAATTAGGAAACAATCAGGATAGAGCAGGGCATCAGGATTGTCTCATCTTTCGCTGTTCTGACAAAATGTTGAAAAGCAATCCAGATTCTTGGGCTTCAGTCTGGCAATCCTTCGTTTAAATCAACTCCAGACCTTATCCAGGTTTTTATAGTAGTGAAGCCAGAAGTTGGTTTTGCATCATCCCCAAGAAACATCTTGCACATATTTACAAAAGCTTTTGTGTGTATAAACTGCAAATCCTGTTTCTGACATTTGAAGCAATAATTTCACTCTGGGCAAATCCCTGAAATATTTAGGGAGGGGATGGTACTCAAGAACTTGCCAACACATCTGTGATGAGGTGAGATAGGGAGAAGGACATTTTGCAGAAGTATTTCATAACCCTTCAGAGAAAGAGAGGGGGGAAAAAGGGAAAGAAATCACATTTATCAGAAAAGCACTATTACGGCTTGTCTCAGCAACCTGCAGAGAATCAACGCATAAGAAATCTTACTGTTTCCAGCTGAGGTTGCCAGCTGTCATTCTATTTGCTGACTCAGTTAAAAGAAAACATTTTCTCTTTTGAAAATATGCATGTTTTTCCTCACTCCTTTATTTAATCTTTTCTTTAACTGAAGAAAATCCAAATTAAGCATCAAAAAAATATTTGGCAATAAATTCAAATTTTATACTGTATATTGTCCAGCATCAACCTTTTTTATATTGGGCTATTTCTCAAAAGATGAAATATCACTATATTTATTTTGTATGGCAAGCTGTTGGAGAGCTCCAGGAATAGTCTTGATCATTAGAGATGAATTCATATATAAGTTTCATGACATCCTACCCCCAGATAGCACAACAAAAATGTATCACACATCAAAAACCACAATTATGAATCAATCTTTTCTAATAGACTCCAGCTCTCAACATCTGGGCCACTTTGTTTCCTTGTAAGTAATTATTATAGTCAACTAATATGAATATATCTGGTTGCTTTTTCAGGCAGCTGAAGTAAGTAATTATTATAATCAGCTACTGTAAATACATTTGATTGCTTCCCCTCCTCCCCACTGGCTGTAAAGAGCCTCGGGTATCTTGTAACCTTAAAATTGGGTGCATTTCTCTCCAGGCTGCAGCAGTTGGATAAACCTAGAGCAAAAACAGTGGGGTGTAATTTTATGGTGTGGTGTCTCTGAAAATATGATGAGAGCTACCTTACGTATTATGCAATTTAGAGGAATATCTAGTTCAGGGGTGTCAAACTGGCGGCCCGTGGGCCGGTTTCATCATACCGGAGCCGCGCCCACCCCATTGCCGGCAACGACGAAAAAGCTCCGATACATTGCGCGACGTCACGTGACATCGTGAGTTTGTCATGTCTGATCTAGTTCATTGTTATTCTAGAGTTTGGTCAGAATCAGACCTGTTGGTTTTCACATATTATTCTATTCTATTAAATGTTTATTTAATCTGTATTTGTTGACTTTCCCTAATGTATACTTTTTCTATGCAATTTCTGACCTATCTTTGTTTTTAATTCAATCATTCTTAGTATACCTTTAGTATATAGTTTCCCCAAATATACCTCTTTTTCTGATGCATCAGAGCAGGGGTCTTCAAACTTGGCCCTTTTATGACTTGTGGACTTCAACTCCCAGAATTCCTGAGTCAGGCATGCTGGCTGAGGAATTCTGGGAGTTGAAGTCCACAAGTCATAAAAGAGCCAAGTTTGAAGACCCCTGATATATATAGAGAGAAAGAGAGAGAGACAGATGAAGAAAGTGTGTGTGCATGTGTCCCCTATATACACACACATGCATGTTTTTTTTATTGGAAAGTATCAGATTCTCTTCACTGCTGCCTGTTCATGCCATAATAGCATTCAGGGTGGCATTCTGTATTACAAAATTTTCCTATAATAGAAATCTGGAGTTGATTTTTTAAAACATCCTTAGTAAAATTCATATTATTTCTAAAACCTTGTACACTTTATGCCATGATGAACATTATGCCAAGTTTCGTGTGTTGGAGATGTGACTTTAGAGGCTCCAGCTCCAGCATCTCATGATATCCTGACAACATACATGTACACAAACTGTTCCCAACTCCAACAAGGAGAAGAGCCAATTGTCTTTGAGACAAGTCCATAGATTGTTATGTGGCTCCCATCAAAAAATAAACTCTTTTGCAGGGGAAGTTTGGAGAAAACCCCTGATTTGATCCCTGTTTCCCTGAGGATGAACAAATGGGTTTTTTAAAAGGCTATTTAATGATGCAGATGCAGAATTCTTGAGTAAAGAAATATTCCTTGTCTCAGTTTTGGCTGGAATGCAAAGCAATTCCAAGATAAGATAGACTTGTCCTCTTGTCCTTGGTGAAAATCACTGAGACGAGACCATTGAGAAGCAGGTGTGCTTAATTATGATTCAGAGCCTGAATAAGACTCAGAAGTCAACATGGTTTGGAACTTCAATGGAGACCTAACTGGGAGAGTGTTGCATGTTTGCTGGCTTTGAAGGGGGTCCACCCACTCTGTTATCTTTAGGGTGCCTGACTGGCAGAAAGGGTATATGTTCTTTGATAGCTGTTTTAGATTTTGTTATATTCATAAATATACCTGAATATTCTTTTTATTACTATATCATAGTATATTATTATTATGGTATTTCTTAGATTGCCTTGGATTAAAGCCTTAATAATTCACACTCTTTGGTCATTGCTTCTGATCCAAAATTACCTGTAACCCAATATAGTATGCTTGAGCAAAGCAATATATCAAATTACCAAAATACAATATGACATAATTGCAGTTCAATCAAAAAGTTTTACATTCTCCAAGGGATGCTGGCTCTGATGTGTCTACCAGCAACAACATTTTTAACCTTACTTTTATTACAGACCCTTAATAAAGATATCTTCCCTTTTAAGCAAAATTGCATTGGAACTCACACTTTTTTTCTATTCAGTTGGTACATCTTCCACAGCATTGGTGGCTCAGCTTTCTTGTGGATCCAGAAACAGATTTTGTCTGGATGACAAAAGGGTGGAATGTTTACCTGTAAAAAGTATGATATGATGTGTCAATTGCCTTCTATAGATTTGAATGACTTACTATTTTATTAAATTCAGTGGTATATAAAAAGATTTTCTCATAATCATCTAGCCAGAATTCACACTGTAATTACACTACAGTATAATTACTGTATTAAATATAAAATTATACTTAAAATAATACTTATACTATATTATAAAATTATACTTTTAAATTATCCAGGATTTTAATGTATTTACAGTGGCGGAATGTAGTCTGGATTCCCAGAGAGAGAGCACATTCCAGAGGAGTAAGAGACAGCAAAGTTTAGGTAGTTTGGTTGGTAGAACAAAGGTCAAGTCAGCTTCAGTTCTCAGATTACATCTTTAATGGTGCAAGTAGTTTGCTTCGTTTAACAAGATTCTGTCTATAGGTGAGGAACAATAAAGGAAACTGCTTAGAAATAACTCTGCATGTCTTCCTTGGTTTTTGGAACCTGACAATGGTGTACTCCTACCATATTTTGGTCTGGCTTCAGTCTGGCTGAGATGGAGGATTAATTGTATGGAGTCATACTCAACCAACCATCAACAGCCCATCTTATTTCTGGGATAAGAAGAATGTGTGGATGATGCCAAAGAGATGCCATTTATAGGAAATCCAAAGCTTTCTAAGGAGTCAAATAAAATGGCTACTTCAGTGTTCACAGCGACTCTTTCTACCATCTTTTTCATTTTTAGTGTCCTCCAGGGCTATTGGACATCATAATCCCCAGCCATCTGGCCAAAGGATATTACTGAAATTTTCCCGGTAGTCTAGAGCAGGGGTCTTCAAACTTGGCCCTTTTATGACTTGTGGACTTCAACTCCCAGAATTCCTCAGCCAGCATGCCTGGCTAAGGAATTCTGGGAGTTGAAGTCCACAAGTCATAAAAGGGCCACGTTTGAAGACCCCTAGTCTAGAGCTTTCCATATGAAAGAAATCAGATCTAGAGTTAAAAGACAAAACAATAATTTAGCTTAGAAATCTAATATATTAAGGAAAGTACATGTAGGCTATATAGGTAGTCCTTTGGATTCAAAGAAAACCTATTGTGATGTTCATCTGATGGCATAGAGATGGCTATGCAGTCCCAGTCTGGAACTGCAGAGTGTAGTGGAACCACCAGCTGAAGGGGAGGCAGCTTCTCCAGGATGAGTAAAGACACATTCCAGCTTGGATCTTTTCCCAATCTCCAGTAACTGGTGAGGTACAATGCAATTGTCCATTCTGATGATGCATCCCAACCACTGTATCTAGGCTTTGATAATCAGGGACTCCATGCTGGTGGGCTTTGCATAATCCAAGACTGTGTAAGCTATAATTCAATAAATGCTATACCTGAAGGAGGTATGTCATCAATAAAACCCAAACTAGAAATTATAGTTACATCTCATGAGTGAACTAAAACTCTATCTCCACTGTGGCATTCTGCATTAGCCCGGTACTTTGGAAAAAACAGACATTCTAGGTCAAGTGTCTAACATTACTTTCCTTGCCAATGTCACCCTCCCTTAATTGGACCAACAGAAGCAGCAACTATTCATAAATGATGTTTTTTGTTGCAACACAAAAAATAATTGCTGTCTCCTCTAGTTCTCCTTCTGTTCTTAATAAACTCGTTTTCCTCTGTTGTATTAATTTTTTAACCCTCCATAAATAAGAAATAAACCCTGAGGTAATTTTCCTAAACATTTTCATCTGAGAAAAAAAAAATTAAAAGGTCATGTATGCACTTCAGTCATTTGGAAATGTACTTTGAAACTTAAGCCTGGAAAAGTTAAAGAAGTGAGTGCTGATAAATGCTTCCATATGATTTATTGAATACGCAGAAAGAGAGAGAGAGAGAGACAAACACATCTTTTAAAATGAACTTCTGCAGTTGGAAGATTTCTTTGCATGCTCAAAGAAACTTTCTGAAACTTCATAGAAATTCTTACAGCAGAGACATATTTAAAGAGAAAGGTGTCCCACAACAAATAAATACCAAAAGCATACAATGGGCAGAGGAAAGGGTTCGCTGGTAGTTCTCAACTTACAACCATTCTTTTAGTGACCATTCAAAGTTACAGTGGCACTGAAAAAAGTGACTTATGATTGTTTTTCACACTTATGATCGCTGCAGCATCTCCATGTCACATGATCAAAAGTCAAGCGCTCGGAACTAGCATGTATTTATCATGGTTTCACTTTCCTAGAGTCATGTGATCACCATTTGTAACCTTCCCAGCAACCTTCTGACAAGCAAAGTCAACGGGGGGGGGAGCCAGATTTATTTAATGCCTGCATGATTCACCTAACACAGGGGTAGGCAACCTTGGCTCTTTTATGACTCGTGGACTTCAACTCCCAGAATTCCTGAGCCAGCATGGCTGGCTCAGGAATTCTGGGAGTTGAAGTCCACGAGTCATAAAAAAGCCAAGGTTGCCTACCCCTGACCGAACAAGTGCAGTGATTCTCTTAACAACTGCGGGGGGTAACAAGGTTGTAAAATGAGCAAAACTCACTTATCAACACCCTCACTTAGCAACGGAAATTTTGGGCTCAATTGTCAGTCGTCAGTCAACGACTACTTGTACATGGGAGGAGATTATAAAGAAGAAGCTAACAAGAATTTTCCTCTTCCTGTTTCAAGTGGCCATAGTAATGACAGCTGAGAAAGCACATTAATGAACTTCCCACAAACCCATTAGACATTTCTGGAACAATTCTGTCTCAATCTGGGAGTGTCATAAATTTATCACAATGCTTTTGAACAGCATAAGCCAATATTTCTCAACCTCAGCAACTTTAAGATGTCTGGATATCAACTTCCAGAATTCTCTAGCCAGCTTGCTAAGAATTCTGGGAATTGAAGTTCGTACTTCTTAAAGTTGCAGAAGTTTAGAAACACTGATGTAAACTGCATGGGCTTCTATTCCTACCCTAATCTACAGAGGTCTGGATGTTTTGCCTTGGATACTGTGTCACCTAAACCTACCTATAGTTCATGGATGGATACTACATAGAGGTAGCTTGCTTCTTTCTTGTAAATATCATTTCACAAAATGCAAAGATCTTAGGAACATTCTGGGTTATTTGTTTGCTCAATTTAATAAAAGAATACTTTTAATGGGTATTTGGAATACAGAGGGGGAAGACTAAATCTAGACTTCATATTCTTTAAAGAAAGGTCTTAATTCAGTATAGTTATTACACTGCATTTCAAAAGATCCTAAATAAGCCTTGCACAGTTGGGCCCTTCCTGCTCATTTCACTGCATGTGACTTTGATTCTGTCTTTCTAAATTTTGCCCAGATGGCACCACTGCACAGAACATCAGTTAGAAAGATGTAAACTACACAGTTGGCATAACAGTCCATCTGGAAGAATCAGCACATGATAGCAATACAGATGCCCTCACTTGTCAGCTCCACTGTCTCTGGAATTGCTCTACCCTTTGAAATTGTGTACTGTGCGCAAGCACGTACAAGCATCTAAAATGGGCGTGTTTGGATTCAGAAACAGCCTCCATTTTTCTCCAATATGAAAAGGGCTCTTGCTGTATGTTTTATCTCCCTGTTAGACTGTAGCAACTCCAGTACCAAATTAAAGAAAGCTGAAATCCTGCAGAGTTAACGATTGAAAGAAAATTCAGCTAAGTAAAACCATAATACATTTAGCAATTAAAATAAAAGTATAATTGATTAAAGAGAAAGAATTAAAAACTGAAATTGTAAAACTGAGTGGCTTGCCAATAGTGGTGCATAAGTTATCCTTTGCTCAATTAAAAAAAGACTTAGCTGATTTTTCCTCCTAACTATCCAGTCCTAAATTAACTTGAATTTGGTTGTACCTCTAATGGCATTACTGTACCAGAAATTTTATTTTAATGGATTAGATTTCATATATTGCCATGCAGATTCTCCACATATATTTTAATGTAGTGAAATATCTCACACCCAGCCAACCTGTATTTCCCCTAGTGATTTTCACCCGATCAACTTGCAACCATTGTATATTATTGTACTGTGCCACAAGCATGGGCTAGTGTTGCATTAATATTCTTGCTGGTTTTATTATCTGAACAAGCTCTGCACACACAGTAAGCTTTCATAATTTTAAAAATCATAATCCCTTTAGTATTGTTTCCATTGACAATAATGCATCTGTTGACCCAGCAAGCAGAAACCAAGTGTTTCAGCTTAGACTAGAGTGTTTCAGAAGTCTAAGAAATCTTCTGAAGACATGGATGGAGAGCAGGTTCCATGTCAGCTTCTTGACCTCAAATTAAGGATTTAGTAATGTCAGAATACTACGTAAGAGAAGGGAATACAAAATTGACTTGTTTGATCAGGAAGAAGACAATTAGTATTTTTACAAAATACTGGAAACCCTTTATGGACTTTTTGCTGAAAATAGATACCGTATAACTGAATTAAAGATTTTTAGATTTACTGATTGAAAAGGATTGGCTATGAGAAGCAGTACCTATGTAATGTAATTTCAAAAGGGAAAGACGTGGTAATAAATCTCTTTGTAACTGCTGCAAAGATAATCAGAAGTCACTTCCTTAATTTTCTTTCTTTCTTTCTTTCTTTCTTTCTTTCTTTCTTTCTTTCTTTCTTTTATTTTCTGCACTTTTTTATTTTCTGCATTTTCTTTCCAGTTTTCTTCTCTTCGTTTTTCTTTTTTCTCTTGGTCTTCTTTTCTATTATATTTTACTATTGTTAAAATCATTAATAACATATATAAAAACCTATATTTATTTTATGCATGCCAGACTACAAATCCATCATAGTGGGTAATGTCATGCCCTCTGTTATCTTTAGAAACAATGCTTTGTTGTGTTTGCAATTAAAAATGTTTGTATAAGAATTTCAATTAAGAAGGAAAATTATTTGCAGCCATATTTACATTGTTTAAAGGGGGGGAAGGGGAAAATTCTATATTGACTTAATCAAAGTGCCTTGATGAGATTTGGACATTGTTGTTGTTACAGTGGCCTGTTTTGCAAACTATATTGCATGGCATGTACACAAAGGAACTGCAAAGACTGTGCTGTCAGAATGAGCGTGAAACCGTGGCATCCTTGCCACAAAACAGTTAATGTAAAGAAAAACACTGTGGGTCATGCTCCTCTCAAAGGAATATTTATTTAGTTTTAAAGAACTCCATGCAAAGAAAATGGAAGTTGGAAGCAGAAGAGAAACATCTGCCATCTACAAAGTTTCACATTCCTAACCCCTTCCTCTTTCCTTTTTGCTGCAAAACAACCACTTTTAAAGCAAGGTAATATATACACATCTGGATAACTGGCAACCTTCATGTTAAAAAACAGTCAGTTGGTAAAAGACAAAATGAAAATTTAACCAACCGAATAGAGAACTAGAAAAATGGCAAGGGGGAAAATCAAATTATTTTATAAAATGTTTATCTGAACCAACTCCCACAACAGAGGGGTAAGTGCAAAGATTAACATCAAAATTAATTTCAGACCGTTCCAGTGGTATTTGCTAGGTTTGGTCGACTTACATCCGTCTTTGGATACGTACGATAACTTAAACTTCCCGTCTGTGATCGACTCTGTATCGAACAGGAACTCCTTTCCGTGTATTTCAGTCTCTTGTACTAGTATAATATGGGTTGACTTGGGTACCACGTGGTGGTTCTCGGAGTATTGGGTAAGTGACGGAACTTGAGGGTTTCCTTTTCCAATACATACCTCTAATAAGCAGTAAATAGGTAAATAGAAAAGTAAGCTATGGACCAAAGAAAGACAGTGAAGTAGGACTCATCTATTGTCTCTACAGAGAAACCCACAAGTAGTCCTGGACTTACAACCACAATTGACCCCAAAATTTCTGTTGCTAAGTGAGGCAGTTGTTAAGTGAGTTTTACCCCATTTTATTGCCACAGTTGTTAAGTGAGTCACTACAGTTAAGTTAGTAACATGGTTGTTAAGTGAATCTGGCTTCCCCATTGACTTTGCTTGTCAGAAGATTGCAGTGCAACCATCATAAGTATGAACCAGTTACCAAGCACTGAATTTTTATCATGTGACCATGGGGATGTTGCAATGGTGCCATTGTAGCTTTTGAATGGTCACTAAACAAATGGCTGTAAATCAAGAACTATCTGTAGCTTATTTCGGTTCTTCCCAATTGTCAGTTAAATGATAGCCATTCCATCAAGCTTCTCAAACTGCATCTACAGTAGAAAGTAAGAAAGATGACTTTGATGAAAATAATCAAAAACAAGTAGCCAGGCAAAGGGGGCTGAAACATTTTTGTTAAATCCAGAGAAACACAATAATATTTGGAAGCCACTCAAGCAGATGCCTCCCTAATTCACAGGAGCAGAAAAAGAGAAAGGAGGTACAGCATAATCCAATGTGCTAATCTCAATAAAAAATAGATTTAGCCTTCCTGTGGAGTTGATTTCCTGATTTGGTCCAACTAGAAGACATCAAACCAAGCTAGTTGTGATGAGAATTATAAGTTTAAGAGTAGGTGCTTGTACTTAACTGTGGTTTTTTTAATATTTCTTCCTTCCCTTCCATCTAGATTTCCTTAAATGTCCTGTCTTTTAGGCTTTAAATTTGAGAACAGGGAGTGCCTTATTAGTGATATTAGTGATATGTGTAAATATCCTGGTGAATCTATATAAATAAAAATGTAAATGTTCGTTTGTTCAAAATCTTAAATCTCCGAAAGTTCTTCACCGATTGCTTTGAAATTTTGACACAACGTTGCATTCGAATACGCACATGTATTTATATACCTACTATTATATAGATGTCACACCTGTGACAGGTAAAAACATGCTTTTTTTGAAAAACAGGACCATCTGTTGGACGTAAAAGCAACACACGCTACGATTTATATCTATATCTGCACAGACAATGTAACAACAAAAAATATTGTATACACACAAGCATTGTGAAATTAAACATATTACAAACGTGCGCTTTCTCTTTTCTTTCTTTTCCATTTAACCAGACTGAGCCACAGCAACGCGTGGCCGGGTACAGCTATAAGTAATAAAAATGCTATAAACAAACAAACAAGCAACAATATAATTTGATATTATATTTTGATATGTATCCATGATGGGGTTAGAGTTAGGATACTTCTTCCCACCCAGAATCTGCTTTTCATTTGCAAACAAGAGTAACCAAGCTGGTTGTGTGTGGGGACAATTCCTCCCCACTAAAAAAGATAAAATTAAAAGAATAGTTTTATTAAACAAATTATCATCTGGATCATGAGGAGTTGACATAAGAGGGGGGGAAAGGCACAAAGTTAACAAATTTATTTTCTTTCTGGGGTGGGCTCAGAAAAAAAACTATACATGAGTAGAATGCACACAGGATTTCTTTTCATATATTTTTTTAATCCCATGTTTTACCCATTTTGGGAGACATTAAATTCACAGTAAATGCCATATACAATCCATTCCTGCAAGCCCTGGTGGCACAAAGGTTAGAATGCAGTATTGCAGGTTAACTCTGTCCACAGTCAAGTTCGATCCCAAAGAGCTCAAGGTTGACTTAGCCTTCCATCCTTCTGAGGTCAATAAAATGAGGACTCAAATTATTGGGGACAATATGCTAACATTGTAAACTGCTCAGAGAGTGATATAAAAGCACTATGGAGCAGTATATTTCCAAGTGCTATTGCTATTCCTCATATAATATTAAAACATATTCCCTGATCTTTTTGATATTCAAAACATATTCCCTGATCCCTTGAAACATTCATGTTAATAATTAGAATAACGTGACATATGGGAAGCTTAAGTCAGCCATAAAAGAAGTGATGATCTTTTCCATTGTTTATTATCTAGTAAATAGATTTGTACCTCATAGGAAAAGAAAAATTCCCTTTGATTTCATGTTTAATAGGAAAAAAGAAGAGTCAAGTTTCTTTTTTTAAAAAAAAAGTTCTTATTTTTACATTTTCTTATGCTCATTGTCATAGTCTGTGACAATGTTCTGCATCTGCCCATTGTGAGTTATATGAAAGGATGCTTAATATTGAATAACCAGGAGGGAATCACTTCATCTGATCCTTTCAGCCTTGCCAGATAGACCAGACAGAAAACCTGACCAAATAAGCTAATTCTATTGTACTATATTGTAAAGTTATATTAATA